>NC_092033.1:14704407-15004407 GCF_042242105.1 Pempheris klunzingeri
TTCTGTAGACAGAAAATCAAAAGCAAGACGAGGAGTATTTTCTTTGACTGACTCCATTTGGTCTGCACTGGCGGGTCTGTAGGAGTGTGTGTCGGGCCGGAGAGACGGGCCTCCCCTGCAAGGGCCTGGAAGTGATTGACAGGGCTTTCTACTTGAGGTATAGAGTTTCCCCCTGGTGTAAAGTCCCTGTGGCTCTCCTCCAAAGGGTGACTGCATTCCTGACCAGGTCATGAACTGACCACCTTTACCGCCGCCACCCCCCACAACTATCGCAAACGTCTCAGAATCCCCCCACCTGAGCTGCAGAGCAACCCCAACTTTGGGCAGCCCCTAGAAAGCATGTTTCTTCCTGAAGTTGAGAAACTCTGTATGACTCAGGTCAATAAGCCGCAATTCGGTCTCATGACTAAGTTTTAGGATTGGAGTGAGTCTGTGCTAGTTTGGGCCAAAAGCATGTGTGTTTCAGTTCTCTTGCATCGAGACTGAATCAGGACCATCATCATAATCTAAAGGTTTTAACAGGTCTTGTGTCCCAACTCCATTCCACTTACTAAGTCTAACGTTTTTAGTATGCAATGTGTTCATCCTGAGTCTAATTTTACTTGATTTGGAGTTGGCTGGTGGACACTGTCATTCCATAATGTAATGTACAAAGGAAATGGAGTGGCAGCTGGACAAGATTAGAAAAAAATTGTGGATAGTCCTGAGCTCATGTCTCAGAAAAAAGTATAACATCTTTAGGAAAACATTTTATGTCTTTTATTGTTAAGTTTAATTGGCAGTAGCACAGTTTGACAATTTGACGTCCATTGGTGAACATCTGATATCACTTGGTTCAACGCAAAAACTTGTATTCATTACTTGTGTTGTGCTGATGTTTGTAGCGTCTCCTGGTTAACCAGTGACATAATGGTGAAGCCTGGCCGTAGCCAATGAGAGTGGAGCGTTGGAGGAGAGGAAAAATACAGGAAATGAGAAAAGAGAAATGCAACATCATCGAGTTTGTTTTGTTTCAGCCCGAAAGTTTGTGTTTTTGGTGGCCTTGGCAGGATGTTTGACGTCAGCACCTGCTTAATGTGTGTTCCCTTAACCGAGCTGGTTATTAAAGGCCTAATCAGTGATATTCTTAATATAAATTACAGCTTTATTTACACATGTCGCGAGTGTGAGTTATACATGACAAATTAAACATTTTCCAGTGTTTCGTAACTGAAATAATTGGGGGACTTGCAAGAGACCAGTTAAAAGCAGGACATTTAAAATTGATGTAGCAGAGGCTGAAATATCCTATCCTTTAATGACTAGTATGGGTAATAATGAAAATAACGGCTCCCACAATTTCCCATAAAACAAAACAATATTTTCTTTCATTAGATCCTTTCTGCATGTGTCTTTCAACTCTACACCCTCAGTTTGTTGTGCAGCCACTCTGTTATACTGTTGTCAATGTCATCTCCAAGCTCAGGCAGAGATCCCCCTTCCTACCCCTCAGTTATGACAAAGACTGTCAGAACCACGGACAGCATTATTCAACTGTTCAAATGAGCTCTCATTTACCCGTGAGGCTAATTTTAAAAGTATTGGCAGGTTCTAATCGTGTGTTTACATTTCTTTTGTTTCCATTTAGATCACGGACCATCGCGTCAAAGGGGAGTTTCCCGCATTCAAATCATTAATAGCATCCTCCAAGTCCAGCTGGTTTTCAGTTGTGTAAGTTGTTGTTACATCCAGACTTTATATGGTCTGTTTAGAAGCAGCATACTCTCTGACGCACACATAAGCATATCTGCCCCTATATTACTACCACTTACAACTGTAACATGGCATGGCAGTCCCTATAGACTTATTGTCTCTGTTTCTGTAGCTATTGTTGTGACTGTGGGTGGGGTGGTGAGATGGATTAATGCTTCGTTGTTGTTTACTCAGTCTTTTTTTTTTTCTTTTTTTTTTTTTTTACCCTGGCAACGTTTCTGAGCCTTCATTTCTTCCCTACCATCCCATGTTACCACACACACACCCACACACACACACTAAAACGCAGATACACCCCAGCCCAACCCCTGCACCCCTCAGGCCTACCTCTGGGGCCTGAGTGTGATGAGCTGCGCCCATCCCTGCTGCCTGTACTCTCAATCTCTATCTCGACCCCAGCAGAAAGCCAGGGAAATTACGCGCCTTTTCCTGGAATGTGATTAGATTCCTGATGTTGGCAGCCACACATCTCTGTTTTTTAATTGGGTTCCGAGGCGCGACGAGATTAGCCTCGTGACATCATTGATGGTCTGTTTGTGTGCGTGTGTGTGTGTGTGTGTGTGTGTGGGAAGGTTGGTGGTGTCTGCTGATAAGAGATGGTAAGGGGGTGTCAGGGGTTTTTGTGGTTGAATCCCCCACTCCCCAAATAGATGATGCTCATTAATAGGGTATTTTTTTCTGTACATACATGTGTATGAGCACACAGATGTACCCATACACACAGAGAGGTATTTATTTGCTTTTGTTTGTTTGCAAGATCGCCATGTTACAGTGTGTTTTGTGTCAAACATTCATGCAGCATTAGTCACGTATCTTTAGTGTCAATCTGATGATTGCTGCCTCCATAGAAACAAACATGATTTCATCGCTCTCTGCTATCACAGTATCATCTAAACTGTACAGTAAAATCAATTCTAGGTTTGAATCCTGTCATTCACAGCACAAGACAGGTTAGCGCAAACACTACAGGCCCACACATCTCCATCCTCTCAGGGACCCATATGAAAAGATTTCCTTCGTTTATTGGTGTGGATTTATCGTATAAGTTGCACACACAGAGTAATGGCAGTTAGTCATCGTGATACGTTTTGTCACTGTGACGATTCAAATCAAGTCAAGCCAAGCCGCAGTAAGGCTCAACTATTTCCCACAGGGAGTACTGGGAGTGTTTTTTGTAGAATTACTTATATGAAAACTTGATACAATATTTGGAATCAAAGTCTAGTAGTTTACTTTGCAACGAGCACATAGAAAGGTGATTTTTTTGCAATTCAGGCCTTAAGGGTTTAATACGGACATTGTGGATGCACTCGCTTTTTGTTTTACCTCTAAATTAAATGGTTTAATCTTGCTAACCTGTGGGCTAAGTTGTTATCTGATTCTGTGATGAATTGTGTTCCTTGCACCATTTGATTATTGTTACTATAAATGGCAGAAATGATGGACAACACTAGGAAAATAAGTACTCAAATTATTAACTACGTTTCATCGTGCTGCAAAGGCTCTATTTTTTTTAATCACTTGATCCTGGTGCTCTGCCTTTTTGCCAGTGAACTCATTTACTGTGTCTCCATGGAAACATTTTTATCTAAATTCTAGACTCATGTTGTGATACCAGCGACTTGAAAGTGACAGCACGTATGTGAAACAGGTGCCGTGACCTCCATCTCACGACCCGGACAAAACTGTTGACTGAAACTTTCACACGCAGTCAGTACTGAAGGTCATGGACAGTGTGAATGGGGGTGAGGGTGGTGGGGGGGGTTGTGGCTGTAAAGGTCTCCCACTCCTCGCCTCCTCAATCCCCCCCCCCCACCATTAGCTCGCATCCCCTCCTCCTCGGGCCAGAGAACAATCAGCCTGGCGTCTGATACTTCCTGCCCGGCAATAATTACCCCACCTAATTAAAACTTAATTGCTGGCCTCTCCGACCGCCATCTTAAATGAGCAATGGGAGCCGGGGCGGGGGCGTAAGCCTGCTGGGATGTTTGTGTGGACGGCAAATTGGTTTATCCCTATCAGATTCCTCAGTCCCTGGCCTTGCGCACGCTACTGCACCGCTTTACTGCCCAGAAACAGAAAGAAAGGGAGAAGGCTTAATGTGATGGAGGCCAGACAAGGCCTAATGAGATATACTTTTTTTTCTTGCTTCTTTAAACCACACTTTCATTCACAGTTTCGATTAGTTGGCTTAAAGGAGCCGGCTGAGGCTTGTCTGGTCAGGCTTTCTGGAGAGAGTGATGAAAAGTTTGCCTTACGAGAAGAGAAAGAAAGGGGTGAGGAGGGGGACAGAAAGAGGGAGAAAGAGACAGAGATAAGGAAGTTAGGATTCATGGCCCCACTGCAAAATCATCAGGGGTAAATGAAAGAGGAAATGCTGTGTTAATCGTTATGGATTCTCATAATTGTTACGATTAAATTTCATAATTGACTAATGGCCAGCTGCGGCTTACATTACACGCAGGATAAATACATCACATTAAACATGCAAGCTGAGAGGAGATGAGTAGAGATGGATGGATAGATAGGACAGGGATAGATGGATGGATGGATGGATGGACATACACACCAGGCTTTAGCTATAGGCCTGAGAAGGGGAGGGGGGGGGGGCGATTCTTGGAGCTGGAGAGAGCTTGGCAGGACATGAGTCAAAGCAACAAAGGTAAAAGGTATGAGAGTGATGTAGAGTAGGGGAAAATTGGTGTGGAGATAGAGGAAGCGCTGAAAAGGTGGGGAGAGTTGGAGAGAAAAAGATGGAGATGTGGAGAGAGAGGGAAGATGGATTCATGGCCTCCGGGTGGTATTAGGCTGGGTGCCAGGGTGTGTGTTTTCCCATGTGTGTGCTCTCCGCCACACTCCCTTCTTCTTCCTGTGAACTCAGATTTCCCTAAACCCCCCCCCATCTCTCGCTCTCGCCATCCTTCACTCTTGAACTCTCTCCGCTTTTGCCTCCCCGTCTTCATCTCCATCCCGGGGAAACAAGTGAAAGGTAGTTGTGATGAGCAGATAGCGGGGGGCCAATGGAAGGAGGGGAGGCAGCGGGGGAGGTGGAGGTACGGAGGGAGAGAGAAAGTTGGAGGGTGATTAGAGAGAGATGACAGGTGACATCCATAAAGGGATTACGGAGCAGGCCTCAAAGACAGGGCCCTAATCCTGGCTTTGTACAGGCACAGATAAACAGCTCCACTGATGGCTTGCTCTCTTAAAAAGTGAACATGAGCTACACAAATAACTTCCTAATTCCCCCTTTGTAGAAGTGAGTGCACGCTACAACACAAATAAGTTCCCTAATTCTTCCTTTGTACAAGTGAGCCCGAGAAGCACAAAATAACTTGCTCTCGAGGTGTTTGTGAACAGGATGCTCTATAAGAGGCGAGAGTGATTGTGGGTGTGTGTGTGTGTGTGTGTGTGTGAGTGTGTTTGTGGAGGGGCCTACAGAGTGTAGATATGTGTCTTGGAAACGTGCGTTCGTACTTGGTTGCATGTTGTTGTTGTGACTTTTGTGCGATTTACACACTTGCATTCAGCAGCAATGCCGAGGAATGAGAATTAAAGTGAAAATGTGCTTATTCTCTAGCTTCTGAAAAGACACGCGCTCGGGAGCACACACAGTTGTCAGTTTGTGGTCTAATTAAGCGTTCCCTTAAAGACAGAGAGGGAGTCAAACACGCACACACACACACAACACCACACACACCTGTGCTGCACAGACAGGAAAGACCACCAACTGAAAGTCTGGTTTCCCATGTAGGAGTGTGTGCGTTCTTGTATATATGTGCCTCAGCTCAGCGGACTGTCAATATTTAAGCACAGACTCTATTTTACCAACAATCCCAGGGGGTGGCTGAGTTACAGTCCCACAAAATTAAACATTTATAGTGCTGCATTGCTGTTGTTTCAAGCACGTGAATAGTTTAGATATAGAATATTAGAATAGTTAAATAAGTCAGTCAATGCATCATTTTTCATCAGTGCATCATTGTCAAATTAATGATCTTGGTTGATTGAAGCTTCTGTTTCCAACTATTGGTGTTAAAATGCTTGTGTTCCGCAAAACATAAACCACATTTCCCATAAAGCTTCCTTTCACAAACAGCACTCTTGGGTGAGATGTTTTCTTTCCTGTTCGGCGCTGCAGAGAATTAACATGTTGGAATGGTTTCCAACATCTGAAAACTGCTAGATATTTGTAAATTAGAAACTTCTGCACCCTTTTGTTTCACGTTAAATCCTAGTTTTCTGAGAGACGGAGCTGCATCAGAAATCAGCTTGTCGACTTGTTGTCTCTCCAAATGCTCATTAAAGGCTCAGTGTTACTTTTTGTAGATAAAATGTAGCGTTATCGTGCAATTTCCTATTCGATGACGTAGGGAAAAATGCTGTCATGTTTTTCCAGTCTGAAAATTGCAAACAAAGACCAATAACAATAATGAATGTAAAAAAAATAAAAGAATAATATGTTCCTATTAATATTTCTATTTTTTCAATAAAAATGAGTTGTCCAGAGCAAGTTTAGGCTAAAAAAATCAAGGTAATTAGTCATACTTTTGGCGATACAATACACAGTTACAGCCTGTTCAAATGCCATCTATCTAATATAGTTCATCAATGCCTTGACAGACCAAAATAAGTTGGGTTTTTCTTTTCTTTGTTTTTGTTACCACCCTTTTACTGGGGTAGTAAAATCTCTGTTGCAGAAAGTAACAAATATGAGATGAAATGGTGCTCTGTGGCTCTGTAACATGCCAACAAGCCAACACGGCATGTTAATACAAATACTGTCCATGATAAAATGCAAACTTTAGCATCATAGTAATACTATAACATCCAATAGCTGTTAGCATGCTAACTGTTGGCCTGTAGATTTTGTCTATAGCGCAGACTTTATATTTCATATGTCTCAGAACAGTCAATTATGTAAATTTAGATCATTTATTTTGATATACTTAGAGATTAAGGTAACACCTTAATCTTGTTTGGTAGCTGAAAGCAAACATGGCCATTGTTACAGTCAGGTTAGGAAGCTTCATTTAATTGTACACAAGCATCTGGTGTAAGCAATGTGTCACATAAACCGATCAAATCCAGACTAGGCTAAAGGATTTAAATCATTTTACGGCAAGACTTTGGTGGACAGTGATCTAATATTTTTTTTTTTTTTAAATGAATCCTAAAAAAAGGATTTTGTTGGGCTCCAGTTTTCAGTAATCGGAAAATCTGTAGAGCCAACAGTACAGAAGATGACATATTAATCGGAACAAGATATAAGAGCATTACAGCCTCATGGAGTCACTCACCTGGCTTTAGACTTTCCACCTTGCTCAGGGACTAAAAGCATCACAGTACCACCATAGTACAACCACAGTTGAATAACCATAATTTTAGACACTGGCACAGTTGCACCAGCAGTGGTTGTTGAATGTTAAGAGTACGTGTTACTCATTCACAATCTCCACCCATATTTTCCCCGCCTGTCAAGGGATTTCAATAGGCAACTTCATAAGGTCGGACCAATTTTAGTTAACAGGTAGCGTTCTGATTACAGAGCCACCTATCAGACTGGCTGTGATAGCTGCGTGGCTCCCTCTGGCCTTCTCTTTCTTCCTTTAAATATGCACGGTCAAATCTCTATCTGCTATTTCACACTTTTCCTTTCATCACTCTCCATTACCCGGTAATGAATAGATCCTTGCTCTTTCTTCTTTCCCCTTTCTGTTAACTTCATGCAAATTGGGCTGTGGTCTACCCGCTACCGCGACATTGGTGGTGACTTTGTGAGGTAGTAAGTAAAGGAGAGCAGAATGGGAGGTCTGGCTTATGACTTCATTTTCCCCTTAATGGCGCTGTCAGTGCATCAGCAGCGGGATTCCTCCCCTAAAGCACAGAGTTGGTGACACAGATACTGTAATGTGAAACGTACAGGCAAGAAGCATGACTAGATGTGTGGGATTGATGCAGAAACGGGTCAAGCATTGATTGGACGGCTATTTTGAGGATTGTCAAATGCATTGATACTGAGAGAAGTTGAGTGTGGGTGTGACCAGGGAATAGGAGAAAAATGAGCAAACAGCAGCTACAAACGCACGCAGACACATAAACACACATATCTCTATCACACTCTCATGTTACACACTCGTACACACACCTCAGCCCCCTCTAATAATCCGCTAATCCTGTTTATCATCAGCCAGCTCTTCTTAGCGCGAGCGATACATGAGAGAAATCACACTCACAAACACACTCCAATGTGCAGAGCTGAGATACAGTATAAATACACACATCTCTATTTCTTGATTTCTTCCTCAATCTTCACTCCGTTTTGCTTTTTTTCCTCTACGCTCTGTTATGCATCAGCTATGCAGTTACACATCACAATCCCACATCAATGCCCAGCCTCTCAGAAATAGGAGTGTTTGCTTCTTGCTTCTGTGTCTGAAGAGTTTCACTAAGCTGTGGAGAGCTCACTTCTTCACTCTCTTCATTGCTTTTTAACTCCACATGCACACACACACACACACACACACACACACAAATTGAGATACTTCCTTGTGGGACATTGCAAGTCAATTTGGCCTTAAACTACAGCTGCAGTTTTTCTTCTTTCCTAAAAAAAGCACATTTTTTACGATATCCCAGTCTGAAAATAGGAATATAAGGTATAATCACAGATGATCCTTCCTTGGCTACCTAAGAAGGCAATAAATCTATATTTTTCATATTTCTCTTTTGGGATGCTGATTCTACTCAGAGCTAAGTAAGTTGTAAATATAGCCATAATCGCCGTTTCTCATTTCATAAGGTAATCTTCGGCGCTTAAGGGGTCATTGGAGGAATTGCTATTTGGCTGTTGAGAAGCACAGAGCAGGTTCACTCAAGCCTAGTATTGTGCAACTCTTCCATGGCATATCTTTGAAGCAAAAGGGAGAGCGGGGAGGCCGGTGAGGAGGACAAGCGCCGAGGATGGATAGGCCTTGGTTTCACAAAGGCAAAAAGTAGTTCAGCGCAGCGTGATTCTGTTACGACGGCAGCTCTCTGCAAGTTTTCGCTTCATAACTTACGGAACTTTAAAGAGGCACAGGCGGGGAGTTCGGTTTGACACCTGAAACAAAATACAATGACAGTTTACTGGGCTGAAGTGCTAAGCCAGTGGTTTTCTGTGTTCAATGATGCATGGAAAAGAGGGGAGTTTGGAAGAGCTAATAACAGCATGTGGGCACAGGGATGGAAAATCTTAAGAATTAATGCATAACAAGTGTGGAAATTCCACAAGTGCAGAGAAATATCAACAAATTTTAAATATGAATTAAAACACATTACTGTGATTCAACAGCGACTATCACCTCCAGTACTGTGATTTTGTCATGAGCAATAATTATGTAGTGATTAAAGGAAGGCTCTGTAATATTGGAGAAACTAGCAAGAGTAGCTAGTTTTGAAAGTATCAAAGTATCATCAGTCGTGGCCCTCGTTTGTTCTTTGCTTCAATGGGTGTGTGCGTCGTTGCTGTTATAAAAAATTTGAAAAGAAGTTGCATACCCTGCTTTTAAGAAGACTTAAGAGTCTGCAGCCATGCTAGCAGCTCTGGCGCAGAGGTTCGATGAGCTAAATGTTAACAACAACATGCTCACATGCTTACAATGACCATGTTAGCATACTATTCTTAAGCAGCTATGTTTCCCATGATAACCATCTTAGTCTGGCGTGTTAGCATTCTAACACACTAACATTTGCCAGTTTGCATGTACAAAAAAACGAACTAACTGAGAATTAAAAATATCAGCCTCATGACAGCACTGCTTGAAAAGTGTGGAATCGGGACCATGAATGTTGTCTAATACATGTTAAGATATTTCTGGAACAAAATGGTGAACTGACAGGCCGACATTCGCAGCTGCTTGTCACACACACAGGTTTTAATACTGATAAAGCATTCAATCACAAAGCTGTAAACAGAAAAGTATGACGGTCGGTAAGAGCGTAAGTTCTCACTGAGTGATTTACACCAAGTCCCTGTCAGATTTTCCACGATTAAAACATCTGCACCCAGTTCCGCCTCTCTAATTAATGTGAGTGATGGCTTGGCAGTGGGTGAGCTGTTTAGTCACATATCTGTCGCCACCATCAGCACCTACTTCATGACAAATTACATCCACAACTTGACCAGGATAGATGGCGGTGAAGATAGAACTGCCTGCGGAGCCTTCAAGCATTTGCAAAGAAAGAACATTTGAAAGAGATGAAGAGCATCGGCTTGAATTGAGCTTTTTTTTTTTTGTTGTAATGTGTTTTCTCTTAAAACTATGACACTTTGATGTCAGTCCAAGTGAGCTTTGGAGGCCAAAGAGGCCTTGGGGGAAGCAGAAAGGTCTGGTCACTTAGGGCTACTTTTAAACACCGGGGGGCCATTCCATTTCCTGAGTCCAGGAAGCTCACTTTTGAGGAAGCTCCGTGGGTTCGATTTCTCTCATTTCCTCCTCTGACACCATTCCTGGTTGGAGTGCAGGAATGCAGCCGGGGAAGCACCTCGGCGGCATCCTGTGGACATTTCCTGACTCCAAGAAATAAGACATGGACACAGCAGAGCAGGATTGATTCAGTTATTGTGGCTGGAACCTTGAGGTGAGAGCCACAGTCCCTCACAATCAGCATGTGTACTCAGTCGCAATTATGCTTCTGAGATACTTTCTAAACTTTAATAAGTGAAAAAGAGAAGGCAATACGGTGTTAAATACAGCACATGGACCATCTAAGCTGACATAACCCTATTATACACACACACACAAACCATCACACACACATTCTAGGACACACACATCCACACACACAGTAATTTCCTCAGATGGCCTGTAATCTTGCAGGCCTCCATCTCGGCGGCTTAGCCCAGTGGACTGGGGCAGCCGCTGCCAGCTTTCTACCCAGGGCGGGGGGCCTGGAGGGGGGGGCACAGGGGAGCCGCGGGGCCTGGAGGAGCCCCACATGGATTGTATTTGGGAGCCTGAGGCATGAAATGGAATAGGTTTAATCTGTTATCACCTGCAGGGGAGCGTCGGGGCCAGCCACTGACAGATATAGCGGCTGAGGTGGTGGTGGCAGTGTTGGGATGGGTGGGGGTGGCCGCAGCACCTCAGTCCCCGCTGGTAAATGAAATATCAGCCACTACAGGCGGAGAGTGATATTAGTTTAATTTCTCTGAAGCTCACCTCTTCTGCCTCCCTGCCTCCCTCTCCCCCTCTCCATCTTTATCTTTCTCTCCCCCACATTCGAGATTCAACAGTCAACTTGACTGAGATTCATCTTTGCCACATGAACCATATTAACGTCGGAAATTTGTGCCAACTTTTTGACCCGAGCACGTCAATTTGATGGGGGCGTCTTTATAATATCAAAAAATGTTAAAACCCCTACGAATCCATCTGCTTTTTTATTTACATCTCCTGCTTTTGTGATTAAAATTTCTGGAATTGTCAGACATTTTGTGAAATAGCCATTTTTTGCTTTCTCAAAGGAGGACAAAACCACGACCCCTCTCCTACCTGTCCATTCAATAAGAAGCTACAGCCAGCAGGTGGCTAGCCTACCTTAGCATAGAGAGTGGCAAGAGAGGGAAACGGCTAGCCTCTCCAAACTCTCTCCAAATATAACAGTGCTGTGTAAAGCTCACTAATTAACAAGTTACAGCGTATTTGATAAATCCGTACAAAAACCAACAACCATTAGTGGTTTTTGGGGTGAAGGTTATTTGTATATTTCTTGGCCCAGGTGCAGTGACTTCTCTTGCACATTCCTAGGCGGATTTTGTTTTCTTGGGACAGAGTCAGACTAGGTCTAGACGTTCCCCTTGGGGCCTTTCGTGCTAAGTTTAGTAGCCATCACCTGGCTCTGTCTTCATATTAACACACAGACAGACAGACTTCTCATCTACCTCTTGGCAAGATGGCAAATATGTGTATTTCCCAAAATGTCAAACTATTCATTTAACTTTATCATCATGTTGTGCAAAATCAAATGCGTGGACTACACGGATGACAATGAAGACAGGCTGTCTTTGGTCGAACAAAACACAACTAAAACATTACAAATATGTAAAATATAAGACGTTAAAAATATGTTCAATACAAAATGTATTTGATGAAAAGTTCTTTGGTTGAAGAAGCCAAAAATGTTAGAAACCACCGGTCTAAAAGGCCATGTTTCTGTTGTGAGCATTCTGTGGCACCCCCCTGAAGTAAAGAGCTCAAACTTCTTACTACTGATCAAAATGGTTCAAATGAGAAGAGAACGTTTTCATTGCAAATGTAAAGTAATGACAGTTTGTGTCTTGTAGATTTTTTTTTCACAGCCTGCAGCTGGCCTTTTCTTTTATGAATCTCTCCCCTGCATGAACTGATCTGCGCAGCATAGGTCTGAGAAAAATACGATTAACTTGTAGTTGTTAGACGACGCTGACATCTCAACCACAACTTCCTGTGAAGGAATGAGAGAGAGAGAGAGAGAGAGAGGTCTGACACTCAGGGGCTGTTGTAGAGGGAGGCAGCGTTTTTTGAAAGCCGCTTTCACACCCCCTTGAAGTGGCTCACCGTCTCAGCTACTGTACTGAGAAGAAGGCATGAAGGGTAGGAGTGGGTGAAGGTTATGAGGTAGGAATCGGCAACCGGGGGAGGGAGAAAATGTTGGGAAATTGTGGCATAATCACATTTCTGTTACGTGCCTGCAACAGAAGAAGCTTCACCTTCCATCGCATTAACCTCTGTGAGTCTCAACATGCAGCTCTTTAGGATATGCCAAATCATTTAGGATGTTACTGATCTATTTTCTCCGTACTAGACAATAAACCACATCCCCTTTAATAATGTATTCATGCATTTCCTGCCTCATATCTACATAGGAGGCAATGTTGTTGTGGGCTGTTTGTTTGTAATGGTAAAATTGTGTGCAGCCTTGACAGATTGTACAACTGGAAGTGGTGAATTTACTTCATTTTTTTTTTTTTTTGCGAGGCAAGTCATTTTTCGGTTTAAGCTGACATAGCTCTAAAAATAGGTGTGGTTGGGAGGTTGATATTCTCACCTACGCATATTTACAAACTCCTACGCCTTACTTCCATACACACACACACACACACACACACACATAGTATACTCACACAAACTGCTCCACTTTGCTGGCAACCCACGCTACACAAACAGATGTGCCACGCAAGACAGAAAATATTCCATTTCACACATTTTTACTCAAGTTTTTTTCTTGCTTAGTATTGCTAGACACCCAAAAAAGTCTGTTTCTCACTCAAGTCAGGGTGAAATATGCACTCGCTCTGAACAATAATGCAAAATATACACAGAATCCACAAGATGCGTGCTGCCAGTAGCACCAAGAGGAAGCGATGGCCAACCAGTGCTTAGCAGGTGTTAATGACCTCTGCTAAAACACACATTCACATGCACCACCATCACTCTGAATGTCTCTGTGATACATTTGACATCTCCTGTGAAGGGGGAAAGGGAGCACAGAATAGGCACCCTACATCTGGCCATGTCTTCACATGGCAGGGAAGCAAAGCTAACAGAGCGACCTTAGCTTGCATCACCACATTGCTATGTGGCCACAGCACAGCGGGTCCACTATTGTGATTGCAATCAAGCATCCCCAGACAACTATCACAACCAACTAATTACAGGATTAGGTGATCAAACAAGGCTCCTCCAACGCCAGTGCCAGCCGCACTGCGTATTTTGGCATGTGTCACTGTGTACCTGTCAGTCTCGACTGAGCGAAGTGCAAACAGCTGCAGTTTCTGGGGAAAAAACATGGAAAGATAATAACATAATCAGCTCTAATGTGAGTTTCTTCCTGTATGACTACTTCCATGTAAATTCCCTTGAGCTAATTATTTATTTTTGTTAGCACAGAAACAAACCCCCAGAGTATTGCTTCTCCAGTTAAAAAGTTATTTGTCACCCGTTGGTGATGACGCAGGAGTGGCACATCTTGCTCAACGGCTGTCCAATGCATTGTTAATGAACCACGCAAGGGAGTGTGGAGGACAGGTAATGAGGACAGAAGCGGGGGAGCAGAGAGAGGAGTGCAGGTTATGGAGGGCAGGGCAGGCCCTACTGTATGACATACTGTAGCTGGGTAAATGGGCGACTAGTGTTACAGTAGCATGATGCCGTATCAGCTCTCTCGCTATCTCCACATCGAGATCGTATGAGGAAACCCCGACCAAGAACAACAAGATTAGTCAGTAATCAGATGTGATGCGATACTCTGTACACTTCACTGAGGAGCCAGAATGCAGACAGGTTGTTTGAATAGAGGAAAGAATGTAGGAGCAAGTAGCCAGACTGTGTCCTGCAGCCGTACAGCAAAATCTGCCTCTGTGGTGACAAAGATAGAAATTCACAAGTCAAAATAAGTCGTAAGTCTTATATTTCTACATTCCAAAAGCGTGTTCTTTATATGATTTATGTAATCTAAGGGAGGTTTGTATCCAATAGTTTTAAATGATGTTTAGCTTAAGAAGTATGAGAAATTTCTCAGACCATTAAGGAAAACGTATTCCTTCAGAAGAATTAAAAAATCACTAAATCTGAAAACTTAAGAGACATTTTCTCTGGATTTCTTGTATTGTGTTTACATTTTTTTATCTGGGATCCTATATATTTGATATTCAAGACAATCCTCTATTCTCCGTTTTTGTATTTGTTTTTGTACGAAGAGAATAATGACCACTGGCCAAACTCTAAAAGCAGTATATTTGAGGATGCGCTTATGTGTAAGTAATAAACCATAAACAGTTCATTTTAAAGTATATTTCAGGAAGTGTTATGTGATATTTGTGAAAAGTATTCAGT
Organism: Pempheris klunzingeri; assembly: GCF_042242105.1. Taxonomy (NCBI): domain Eukaryota; kingdom Metazoa; phylum Chordata; class Actinopteri; order Acropomatiformes; family Pempheridae; genus Pempheris; species Pempheris klunzingeri. Next base: position 14,719,014 of record NC_092033.1, read on the forward strand.
AACTTAAGCTGTTCACTACTAGAGTTCCTTAAGCTTGTGTCTGAAAAGGCCCAGGTTAAGTGTGCTAAAAGTGAAAGTGTATGAACCTGCCAATCTACATGCCAGGTGGGCGCTCTAAGCAAAAGTTCACAAGGACCTCCCCTTCTGTAAAGTGATATCCACTTTGTCGTTTTGCCTCTTTAAGTTCCTGCAGTTAGTTCTCCATTCTCTTAAAAGCAAAACACTATGTAACCACTTCCTTGATCCTGGCCCAAGTGCTGCACTGTGACACAGACAAAATGCCACAAAGTGATTAATGTCCCCATAGCCTCGCCATGACATCATGACATGTATGGACTGGTGTATGACATGCAACGCGGCAGCGCCGTGACCTCCAGACAGATTGTACAGACGCACGGTTGCAGACAGGGATTTTGCGCTGACAGACCAACGCAACGTGTTCACACATAATCTGTCCTGAGCCTCAGTGGGGTGAGACTGAAAAAAATGGAAAACATGCTAGTATGTTAGCGTGCGTGTGTGTGTGTGTGTGTGTGACAGCTCGGCAATGAGGGCAGGCTGCTGACGAGAGTCTTTCTCAGCAGCTCTTGCCCGGCTCTGTTTGGAGTGTAAACATGTCAGAAAGTGTGAGAAAGCCTCAGTGTGTGCAACGGCGACAGGCTCCTTTGTTTTGGTTCTCAGGGCAATAATAGCTGATGATGAGCCAGGTTAACTTTAGCCGGTTTGCTGGCATGCAGGTGGTTACAGACGAGGGCTGGCGGTGTGAAAATGGCCAAACTGGTTGGCCCCCTGCCAGAGGAAGAGTCGCCTTTTCACACTATAACTGCGATTTCTCAGAAGTGAAGAAATGACAAACATAGATTTCACTGAGGAATTTTCATAAGCATCTATCAAAATCATTTTCTCATTTTCCATCTAACCAAGATGGTGATAAAATGAGATAAAGATAGCGACAATTAAGGTTGCATTGGAGGAAAAGTAGAAGAAATAAACACGCAAGGAAGTCCCTGAAAGCAATACCAACTGATAAGGCCTCACTCTGCAGCCCTATCCTATATCAAGCCCATCAAACCTCTATAACGTTCGCAATATATAATTATAGAATGATATAATCTCATTATGTCATGGTACATTACTAAACCTCGTTAGACCATTAGCTCCTAGTGGCCATAGTGATTAGTCATGGAAGGCCCCGCCCTTTCCTGTACTCCCACTCACTCGGAGAGGAAGCAGGAAGCCGCTCGAATGTCAGTCATCCCCAGGCAGGAAGTGCCTGGAAGATGGCCACCCTTTAATGCTGCAATTATTGTAACTGTTGTTTGGATTGATAATCACGCTCATTACAGAGGCATGGGGGGAAAAGGAAGGAAGTTGGAAGCTCTTAGGCTACTTGTTTGAGGCCACGGTTTGTTCCGCGGAGGTCTGACGTACGGGGCGAAGGGAGGGATGTGTTGCCGCTTGGGTGCATGGGAAAGCTTGTTTGTTCGAAGAGTTTGCATTTGATCTGGGTTTCTCAGAGCAATTATCTGGGCTGGTGCTTCCAGGGAGAGGAGCGATTAACACAAGCTAGGGGTCAGGACAGGACAACGCTCAGGCCTACCAGAGAGAAGCTACATATCCCCCGAAATAAAGCAGAGGAAAGAGAATATTTACAGATATTCTTTTACCCCATGACGTCTGACTGATTAATTTACAGATGACGATTAGATCATAATGTCTCTCTCGACCTTCTCTCTCCTCCGTCCTTCACATCTTCTGCCTCTTCAACTGATCTAAATTTTTCTACCTCTTTACTAAGAAAACGTGTGTTGACTCTTCCTCCGCTCTGTGTTCGTCTTTTCACAGTCACCCGCCAGTCCTCCACTAGTGGTGAATTAAGTACCGCTCCATAATAAATATATGAAAATAATGACTTAAGAAAGCTTTACTTCCTAATGAAAGTAACTCAGTGATTGTAAGTAACACAGGAGGATACCTGCTAACTAATTGACCAACCAACCAGACAACATCAGCCCAAACACACTAATGTTTAACAGTAGGTTACTACATTTTAAAAACTGAGGAGTTTTTATAGATAAGAAGAAATTAACAATAAATCCACTCTCTTTTAATTTTGGTCACAGTCTATGTTGTTCATTGCAGTGGCAGTTCTTTGGCTTGTTCCAGGCCTGTTTGTTTTTTCTGACATTTTTATAATTCTTGCTTATTTTCTTGTGAAATACTGGATACTGTCACCTCTAAAGATTCATCATTCATGAAACAGTCCAAAAAGGAAAAACCCGTCCTTGATTTAACTGCTCCCAAGCCATGTCTACACAGTGGCTGTGACCTGTAAGCAGTGTAACGTGAGGGCTTGATATGGTCTGTATTTGTATTTGTATATGTGGTGTTTGGATCACTCTTAATGTGAAGAGACGGGAGCAGGATGGAGACAGATAACTTTCTCAAGCAGCACTTTAATGTACTCTCCACTCCATTACTACACACTTCCTTGTTACTAACTCACATGTGACCGAACTAACCAATCAGAGGCAGATTCAGGGAAATGTGAGGAAACTACAGAGGTAGACTTCAGACAATATCTGAACACTACTAAAGAGGCTTGAGTAAATATTTAAACATGTGAATATTACACTAATGTGAACAGTAATATGTAAATAATTAGTTTGTAAATATTTGAAATACATTTTCAATAAATTAACTCAAATATATGAATTAAATTAACTTCTAAATCTGTAAGTAGGGGTCATAAGTAGACATCATTTAAAAAGGCAATAAAACAAATGAGAGGTGTAAAAAGAATGAACATAAGTAAACCGCTAAGGAATACAATGAGATAAAGTCTCAAAGAAAAAGCACAGAGAGGAGTGCGAGGCATGGAGCTAAATAAAACTGGAACTGCTGCTTCCCATGCCAGCTTCGCCTGTGCATCTGCGAAAATAGTCGAGAGTGTGCGAGGGTGGGGGGGCCGCGCACATATCACACCTGCTTATCAATTACATGCTGGTAATTTCTGCATGTAAGCAGGTCTTTAAAACGATGGCAGGGAGGAACTGCTCATTTTCTTCTGAGAGGGGAGAAATTTGCTCCAGGATAAAAATTTAAAAAAAAAAAAAAAGCCCCCCCCCGCAGGAAAGGAAAAAGAAAAACACAGAGCCAAGTATTAACAGCAGCCAGGCAACGTTAAGCGTCACAACATGCAGAACTCAGAAAACCTGTAATTAGAGAAGCTGTCAGCCGGCTAATATCGTTTACTTGAAGCATACTGCTGTGGCATAGATTGTAGAAGCTTGCCAAGCACAATTAGAGGAGTGTCACTGATTACCTCTTCTTCTTCTTCTTCTTTTTTTTTTTTTACATGGAGATGACGCGTGTACCTAATCCTCCTCATATTTGTGTCCGACTGCAAAACTCTCTCACATTCCGCCACTGACAATCAGATACACAACTGATTATGAAATGAAGAACTGTCGCAAGAGTTAATGAAAAATGTTGTCATTACAAATAAATCACAAGTTAACAGGATGAATGGACAGAAATAATGAGCGGAGTAGACTGTTTTTACTGGATTGTTACAATTTAAATCGAAATTGAAATGTATTTTCTTGATTGATTTCCGTAAAGTTTTCAGAATTTGACACCTTCAGTTAGGCTTTGGTAAATGTTTATCTCTGCTTTTATTGTAATTGATGTTTTCTTGCATTAGTTGTGAGGGCACAGTGTATTTTCAGTTAAAAATGTTCACAGCTTTGTTTCTCAGTCGAATAAAACATTTACATTACACATTCCTCAGTGTTTAAGGTGGAATATTTAAGGTGGTGTAATTCTGCATGTGTGGAGCGACCTCTTTCCCTTGCTCCCAGAGAAACAAGCCTGTCCAGTTACACACACACACACCCACACACAAACACACACACCCTCCACGTGTTCAGCCTTAAAACAACAAAAAAGAGACATTAACATTTGACCTCTTGTCTAATCCTGGGACCTGCTACTGTTCCTCACATTGTTGCCTAATTGTGTCTCTTCTTAATGGCTCCCTCTGTATCCAGAGTGGCTTGTGGGCCTTTCTTGATGGAACAGTCCCAGGAAGAGCCCACAAATGGGCTTTTAACTTAAAAAGCCCATTTGCGTTGCATAAAGTTACGTAAACATTTGGCATTTTAGACCCATAAAACCTGAAAAGTTACCTGCTTAGTTTGAGATGCAGGCTAAGTTTTGATTCGGGATGTTTGAATCGATGTTGGAATGAGGACTTGCGGAGGTGGAAGGGTAGCGTACACAGCAGATTATCAGTGTGTAGAGAGATCCATCTTGCATCTTTCATCCTCCGTGGTAAAAAATTGGACAGTGAAGTTAAGTTTCTGTCACTTAAGTTCACAGTCTGAACATATACATTGTATTAATGAGCAGCGATCAGTGCTGGAAACTCCACCTGTCCGAAAGTCCCAGGGACCTTTTGGGGGTCTCAAACAACCTGGTTTTTACCGGTTGCATGCAGGTAAAGTACACGAGCGCTGATAAAAGTTCCCTTGGTTCCCAGTAAAAGGTTCCTCTGGTCAAAAAGGGATTTTGTTGCTCATATCAATCGACAGGTATGCAGAGATCGACACTGAACAGCCGCAGCGAGTGTATCAAGTTTACATCTGAATTGTGAATTCTTAATACTTGTTAATTCTCTGTAATTTCACTCAAAGACTCAAAGAGTTTAGAGATGGATGAATGAGACAGAAGAATGCCTTTGATAAGCACACTCACATCCCTTGGGGTAAATGAGCTTATTAGGCAAGCAGGAACACACACACACACACACACACACACACATACACTGCTCTGGGGTCGGCTGATTACAGGGGTATGTTAGCCCCCTGGGGCCCAGTCCATTCAGTGTGGGGTTAGCACTCACACACACACGTTTATGGTATTCAGAGCCATTTGCATTGCTAAGGCTCTGACTGAGGAGTTTGTTTAGTCCTGCTGGGGGCCACCAGTCCCCCACATCCCTCCCAAAGAGCCGACTGGCCCGACCGGCTCGGCCCGGCCCGGGGTGTCGCTGTGTTTGTGGACGTTACAAGTTGGTCTGCCTGGGCTTCATTGACATCTAAAAGGGGTGAGCCTTTGTACCATTCACAGCTGGTGATCATTAATGTCCCACCTTCTATTGAGTCAGCCCTGTCTTTCTTTCTTTCCCTGCTGTATGTCTCTCTACCTTTCCTCTGATCCCAATCCCCTTGTTCGCACTGATTATGAATTACGAAGAGCAACATTTTCAGCTTAATTAAAAAAAAAATTGGTTTAAGTCAATGGAAAGAGCTTTTACATAATTAAAAGCCCGTCCATGTGCCTGCAGCCAGATTTTGATCCACCTTTAGGACTAAAGTGACTGATCTTAGCTGAATTAAGGCTGGTTGTACTTTTGATTCTCAACCTGTGGCGTGCATTTATCAGCCACAGAAGCCTCTTGAGTTTAAGAGTAAAAGGCCCATTCAGTATCAGGAATTTCAGTAACTCAAACAAATAAATAAATTCATATGTCGCTCAGTGACAATACTAGCAGATTAATAAGGTACAACTAAGAACCACAAGGGGAAAAGATCTAACTAAAACCAGGTCTAAAATAAAACATACAGGATTAATAAAAATGAATTTCAAGTTAATAGCTGCAATGTATTTTAGCAGTGGAAAGCTATTTTTGAATAAACGATGCAGCCAGAAAAATAAGGCAAAATCATTCATATTTTTGAATTTTTGAAATTGATTTTCTATCTATCTATTGGGTTATTGATTATAGCTTCTAACTGTACACCATTCTGTATAGCAGTTGGGTTAACGTGTCATCTTTACATGTTTTTTATGAATTAATACTATGTGTTATTTCAACCATGAGACAGAGCTCAACAATAAATGAAATCAAATAATCTTTAATTCCCATACATTCACAGGTTCTGCTTTCTCACCAAATCCCTGACATAAAAGACAAGGATCTGTTTGTTCCTCAGTACACAAGCCTGACGCAACAGGTCAACAAGTCAATCTGCCAAACAATGGAGCTGGAATAAAACTACAGGGGCTAAATTAACACTATGAGTGTGTGCTAGCCTCCCCCTGACTGCACTGATGGCTCTGTATGGGCTGATAGTTGGCGTCAGGGCCCCCTGCTCAGCCAGAGCCACAGAAAACAAATAGCCAATTTGGTTTTATTGTGCTGCTGGAGGTCCACTCGACCCCAGAGACAGATGACAGAACAGTGCAACACAGAAACACAGGAGGAGGTAAATGAGACTCCATACAGTCAACACAAACACTGCCAAAAAACCTGCTAACACAGGCACACTCAGGCTGGGCGTCAATGGCTTACACCAGTACTTTAAAACACTAAAGGAGGAGTTTAAAACAACTGATACGTGTAATCTTTCCTGATGAAAAACTAATGAAATGTAATGTTGTCCAGTGAAGAAGTGTCAGAAGACGTTTTTAGATTATCGTTAAACTAAAAAAAAGCCTCTTCTGAAACAGTTAATGTTCACATGTAATCTGAAGAAAAGTTATGAGAATCAGTTTACCAGTGTAGTATTCATCAACTAGTTTATCTAATTAGTACCTTAAATTTACTTTCACCTAATAACACATGATACACTGACACAACAGCATGTAAGGAATTCTCTAACTGTTCCTAGAAATGTCAGTCGTAGCTTCACCTCTAGCAGCTGCAGCATAAAAAATAGTGGTGGAACGTACATTTACTCAAGTACTATACTTCAGTACAAATCTGAGATATTTGTACTTTATTTTAGTATTTTCCTTTAATTATACTATTGCAAACTGCAATTCAGGGGGAAATATTGAACTCTTTACACCACTACATTTCTCTAACCCCTTTAGTTACTTTAAAGATGAGGATCTTATATGCAAACCATATGATGAACCTCCGAAATAAAAAAAAAGTACTCAAACAAATGTAGTGGAGTAAAAGGTACAATATTTATCTGTTGCAAATTAACATGAAATGTAGGATTACTCAAGTGTAATACAGGTATCTCAAAGTTGTATTAGAATAAATGTACTTAAAGTTCCAAGTCTGCTGCTCCACATATCAACACACAATATATTGGCCAAATCCTGTTAAACACACACTCTTACGAGGCAATTAATGCCTCAACAGGCACCCCAGAACACACACACTTAAGGCCGTAAACGCAGTCGGCAGGCCTGCTGTGCTGTCTGCCATGGCAGCCGTTGGCGTCAGCCATAAAGGTTGCAATCAGAGTGACCTCTACAGTAGAGAATCAAGCTGAATGAGAAGCAGGTCTGTGGGGCTGTAAAATCTCTCATCACCACTGTACTCTGCTCTAAAGAGCCCCACGGATTGGCCCCATAAACCGCATGAGGGGTCCCTATCAGACGCGTTTGGGTTGAGTGGGACAGATGGAGCGCAGAGATGGGATAGGTAGGGATGGGTGTATGTAATTAAAGCAGGAGTCGGGACTCTGAGGAGACCAACAGATGGAGAGGAGTAGCCCCCCCTGACTCCCATCCCAATTCCACAGAGGGCTGAGGCTGGCAAACACAAGAACGCTAAGAGCAGAGAGTGTGTGTGTGTGTGTGTGTGTGTGTGTGTGTGTGCGGTCCTGGGTGTGTGATAAGCACATGTTCCCCTGGGTGAGTGCTTGAGTGATCTAACAGGGGCAATTAATTTGTTTTATATACGATTTAACTCCTCCGAGCTCCGACAAAGGAGGCAGTCCTCTGGGAGCTCTGAATGCTCTCTGATACAAACCAGGACCACAGGGGAGATGCACAATCAGCCCACGACGAGAATGCCCGTTTATGCCCGAGCTTTCATGTGTATTGACGAGGGGGTGAGGAGGGGAGGGGAGGGGGTCCACATGTAAACTCATTTCCCTCAATGAATATGTAATGGAAACTGATGAGGCTAATGACTCGTAGAGGTGACCTACTTATTTACGCAGAGGAAATGGGGATCTGAGGCTTTCATCTGTCACACATTAGAGGAATCTCAGATTATTTATGTACAAGCGATGCTTGTGATATCCCAAGAGAGACTATCGTCTCTGCGACAACGTCCTCTCTATCTAATTTAAACTTCACTATCTCTACAAGCCGTCGTTTGGCCCATGGAGGACGTGGCAATGTGACCTTTCCGCCCATCCCTCTCTCAAGGTTCGGACACACACATCAGGAAATCTGCAAGTGCTTGCAAAGTCTAAAAAGTCATCATAAACCTGTAATAAAATGTCGGATTCATTTTTTGTTGACAGGCATCTTAACATACGGTGATAAGTGAGCGAGGGAGGCGAGGTAAGCCATATGAAATAAGGAAAATCCAATGAATTGTGCTGCTTCACCAGAAGCTGCAAATGAGGCCAGCAGCATTTGTTGGTCACACAGGATCCCAAGGACCGACATCCATATTGGACAATTCCACACCTCACAATGCCAACATTAAGTGCTGGCACAGGAATTAGTGGTAGGCCTGTATGTAGTGGAGGTGGATGGACATGTAGTGAGTCCATTTTTCATCATAGACCTGAAATTAATATTTTTATGTAACAGTAACCAAATCTCAAAAAACTGTTTGTTACCTAACTGCAACTGTAACCATAACCATATTTTAGTTGCTGTAATTAATTCATCCTTGCGCAGATATTGCAAAAAATTATATTTAAAAAAAAAGAAAACATCTAACTGGTGAGATAAGACCTCAGTTGTGAAGCCAAAAACTGCAGTTAGACCAATTAGACTTTCTAAATTACAGGGTCAGTTATTCCACCTGCCGGCAGGGTCATGTTGGGGTCTCATCAATTACAATTTTGTTTACAGCATCCCAGTCATTCCCAAATGTGATTTGTCAATTGTCGTCTAGTGTGAGCAGTCTTGCTGTCATTTTGTACTCTTAGGCCTCAGACACACTGGTATCCAAAACAGCAACATCAGTTCATTACAGTGGAGCCGCCACAATCAGTGAATTCGGTCACCAAGGCAATGAAAATATGCTTTTAGGTAGAGCTCCTCTATTTCAAGCACTTACTGTAGCGAAGTTCAACTAAGCTAACAGTGGTCAGTATTTTAAGTCAAATAATATGCAAAAGGAAAAGGATTGTTTTATCATTCATTCATTCATTCATTCATTTCCACAACCTCCATGATCTTGGAAGTAATGACTTACTAGTTTTAACTTTAAGTTAGCAAGTGTTTATGGAAGCTTTTCATTAAATTGAATGCAAAGCAGCAGGTTTTCTTAAAAGTCTTAAATTTGTCTGTCAAAACCTGCACACAGGCACACAGGGTAGCTTATGCTGCCTGGCCATCATTGCCTTATTGATGCTGATCCTGTGTCAAGGTTACTTATGAGGGGTCAGAGTCTGAGCCCTTTGCAGCCTGTGTGGGTAAACACTAACAACTGATATGAGGACCAAGCCGTCAGCCCCCTACCAAAAAAACTGTTCACTATCCCTCATCAAAACCTTCTCACTCCCCTTTACCCTCCCTTTTCTGGCCCTCATTTAGTCTCATTAACTCGCCAGTCCCCTCCGCTCCTTCCCTCCCTCCTACAGCGGAGCAGTGCTGCTATCTGTCCATCAGTCCATATTGGTCTCCTGAGAGAGACCAAGGCTCTGGGAACCAGGACCCCCAAACGGTTCTCTGGAGAAAGAGGGGAGAGTGGGACAACAGGTTAGATGATGAAGGGAATAACCCTTTAAAAACAGCTGGATTCGTGGAGGTGGACATTGGAGATAGCAACAGGCCCTATTGTGTCCAAGCCTCCCCTAATTAAAATTAAAACAACCTGGACCTGATGATAAGGATGGCATGAGTGTCATCAGTTGCAGATACGGAGGAGAGAAAATGAGAGGGAACAAAAGGACGGAGGGGACCGACCGTGGGAATTATCTGATGAGCACGACTAAACAGGGCAGTGGTTAAATCCTCCCCATGCTGCTGTCCCAGGACGGGAATGTTGATTGATCTGCAAGGCTGCAGATCCAAAAGGATATTAAAGGGTAATAGCAATATTTCACAATTGTAGTGTTTCCCTGTGAAATAATTTCTTAAAAGTTAGAGATGGATTCTGGTCCAAACTTCAAGTAGCTATAAAAACACATTAATCCACCTAAAACTCTTTCACATTAGCATTTAAAGTCTTTCCTCTTCTACTCAGAGGCCATAACTCGGTCATACTAGAATGCCCATCACACTCTTATCACAGCTGATTGTTTTCTGTGCATCCATGGCAACAGTGTAGATTCATTAAAGCTATCTAAAGTAATTTGCACGTACAAACTACACTCTGTTTCAAGCATACCAATTCTGTCCTTCTCAGAATGTCCAACCAACATGGAACAGTGACCCTCTCCTCTATCCAGTCATATAGACATATTTGCTGTGTGTTTAATACCTTTAGATATACAGGTAAGAAGCCCATTGTTTTTCATTAAAAAGTGTCCCTACAAGGCTCATACGTCACATGATGGTATTTCTGAGTAGCCTAACTTCTCCTGATAACATATTATCTGGCCAAGACATTTAGTGGCTGTTTGAGGTCTTCAACAGACCCGTGGAAATCTTATCCGAAATTATCTGAATTAAAAAGAAGACCACCCATTTTGAAAAGACCCAGAATATAATTAGAATCAAAATGTCAACTCAAACAGACCCAAATTTAGGGAGAACTCCAACTCTGGCAGCAGCACCAATGAGCATCAGTGGTTCGAAAAGAGCAGCAATACATTTATTTCCTGGACTTCACAGTTCACACTCTCCATCACACCTCAAAAAAAAAAAAAAATTCTCTTGCCATGATTATGATGGCAGGGCTGATAAGTCAGACAGCAATAAAACACGACCCCGTGCCACTCAATGTGAGTTGAAACTGGCGTGACTCAGGTCCTGGATCAGATCTCAGTTATAAGTAAACTTGTGGACCCATAAACACCTCTGATGAGGGCAAAGCCAAGCAAAAACAGCCAAGGTTTTAAAATCCACCTAAAGAAAAATAACAAAACAAAATCTGGTTAATTCAGTATGACTGACCTGATATTTCATCAAGAGCCAACGTCATCTCCAAGAATTAGTCTTAGCCCACTATCTAAACCTGGAAAACTCCATCATATAATTAAAAGCCCTGTGACTCAAAAGATGGCGTCTAATCTCCACAATAACCTCATCCCTCAATCAAGCAGTATTGCACCAATCCCTGGAAAAAGTAAATATCTTAATGTTTAGAGAAGGAAAAGTTACATAAGTTTTCTCTCATGTGCCACGTCAGCGGGGAAAGTGTCAGCCCAGGAAAAACTGCGAGCTGCAGATACGGCTTTGAGGAAACATGGACTCTCCTCCCTGGAAATGTTCATCAGGCTTTAACCCATTTAGCCTGCGTGTTAATGAGGCGAAAAGCCTCGCTGATCGGACCTCAGGCACATGGGTAAATATCACCTTGGGGAATGTTGGGAAATTAACAAAGCACATTTCAGTCTGAATCATTTATATATAATTATACATAGAGAAAGGATGAAAGCATCTGTCAGGGAGGGAATCCACCCGTAATCAAGCCAAAACCAAAACTATTAAAAAGGGAAAATGGAGACTGTTAAGTGGTTTGACCCTCAGTGACCTCGACACTGGGAGATGTAAAGCAGTCCAGGCATTTTTGGCATATTAACTAAAAGACATTCAAGTTATGGAAAGAAGAAGAAGAAGAGACAGACACACAGAGGGAGAGCAACAGATTAACTTTCCTTTCATGCTCTGATTTACAGCTGTGTGTCAGGTTAGTTGAAGGAATTTAATATAAAGTGATCTATGTATCTTGGCAACAATCTAATCTGACGAAAGGCTTGATATGAGCAGGTAGATTTCCATTCCTGCATCACCCCACCGCCGACACCACACGCTGCAAAAAATATTTACTTACTAGTTTTGTACTTTATCATTTTATTTTTCTTCTGCAAATTGAAGACGTTTTTTTTCCACAGTGCACCTTTGTTTTTGTCGAGATTGACAGTTCAAGAAATGCAATGGATGATATCTTAGAATGGAAAGTGAAATGATCTCACCCCACAGGTAAAGTAAGGTTGTAAATAATGCGTAACAGGTTCAGCTAAACCTGAGTCATCTTTGCAGAGTAAAGAAAGCTGTCTTGTAGTATGAGCAGTCACACATAAAGACCAGACCAACATCAAATACAGATTTGGTGTCTGTATTTCTTCCACAAGGCCAATTTTCATGAATGTACAGCTGTGCATTTGCACTCAAACAGACGATTGTGTTCCAATTTGCAGCTTACAAATCTGATATTAGCCAGTTCTGATGGGGTGATGTGACATGAGTTTTTAACCCATGTAAGCACATTCATTTCTAGTATTTGACTTGATTTCACATCGCCCCTGTCTGACTGTTATCTTTACTCAACCACTATAATAATTCGATCACTCCTAATCGACTCACATGGCTGTTTTCATCAGCCATTAGCTCATTCGTTTATTAGTCACACACTGAGGCTGCACAAACAAAGGACACTGTATTAAGATTCATCGTGTGCACGTTTATTGTTACTGTTTTGCAACAAAATCTAGAGTAAAAGCAGCACTTAAAAAAATATGTCATTAAAATATAAAATCTCACAATAATTGGGCCCAAAAAGTGACCAGCAAACAAATAATACAATAATATAATAAAATGCACTATAATAAATAATATAATAATATAGAATATTCTCTTGTGGCAGCTTCTGTCCATTAAAGATCAGTATCATTACTGGCCTTCACAAACTGATGTCGGCTAAACCTGAACACCAACTCTAACCTTACACACACTCAGTTTTCTCTAATGGTATCTCTGCTGGTTACACTTAGAAAAACAAACTCTCCACCCTCTTCACCTATTATTCCACACGAACCTCGGCATGTTTGCTCTGGCTGAGAGGTGCAAACTCAGACCTGTGTCAGTTTATCTGCAGCTGACAGCGCGCCACGCCGCCGAGCAGCCCATACAGCTGCGAGTGTGTGAATGCAACAATGGATCTCTCTCACTCCGCTGTTGACCAAAAGATAGAAATGATGCTAACGTTAGCTCAGCTCTGCTATCACACTGCAAAGCCCTTGAGCGTATGAAGGGGCCACAATGCATAACTCACACACACACACACACACACACACACACACACACACACACACACACACACACACACACAAACACACACACTCTCATACAAACAAACACACAGAGATTAAATCTGGGCTGGCTACTGCTGGCCTCTCACTTTGATGAGCCAAGGAGCCAAGAGTCTGGGTGCTGGATTAAGATGGCTGAACTAGATTCACACACACATATGCACACACACACCACACTCTCACTCAGTCCCTAGAGGGGTTAACCCTGATCCCCCATTCATTTACATTGAGTAGCCTTTTTTCCTAAAGCGAACACAAAGACTCCCTCCACAATGGTTAAAAAATCCACCTTTGAGATTAGCCAGCATAAACAAACACTTAGTCATCTGAGAGGAGACCTTTCTCTCTTCTCTCCATCACACACAAGGACTGAGGCCTTCTTTAGTCTGGGCCTGTTAATAAATTATATCTGGGGTCTAAAGGAATGAGCCATATTATCAGAGCTGGTGGAGGCTAGTATGACTGGGCTGTGTTGTGTTACATCGCGGAAAGCTCACTTGATTCTTACTGCGTGCTATTGTTTATGGAAGCTGACACCGAAGGCCATTCTGTAAAAAGTGAAGAGTGGCTTGATGGAGACTGATTCATGATTCAAACATCACCTTTTCCATCTATGTCTCTCAGAAGATTGCTCTGGATCTAGACGTAGTGCTTGACATGGGACCTGCTGATGATTACTTCAACACAAAGGAAAAAAGGTGCCAGAAGTTGGCACACCAGTCAGTTAGGGTCATCAAGACTCAAAAATTATTATGAGTTTAAAAAGTTAAGACAAAGAAAGTTGTCAGGTAGATTAGGGCTGAATCCCTGAATTAGTCATTAAGTGATTTCTAAATAAAACGTGGGCATAAACACACAAACCAGTAAGTAAATCTGAAGACAGGAATGCCTGAGGTGTATTTGACAGTAACTGAGCAACAGTGTCTGGCATTAAGGCCTGTAGGATTACCAAACACTATGAGTGAAAGGCAACAAGAGCGCTTAAGTAACCACCTGATCCTTCGCTCACAAACACACACACGGAAACACACACCAATCACTTAAACATCCACACCTGTAATTAGCCATTCTGGCACAGGGTAGTGGCTGCCAAGAGCCGTGCACGCTTGTGTGTGTGCGTGCTTGCAGGCTTGCATCAATTTGACCACTTTAGTTGGATAATGGATAAGTAGGACAGATTAAAATGTGTTTAAGCAGAGATACGCTATATTCAGAAATATGACTACTTTAGCAGCATTATATTAAAAAAAAAAAAATCTAAAATAGCATTTACATCATCATGTGATTCTCAAACAGTTCATTGAACCCATTAACCCTTTTAGGTTAATCAGCTCTGGCCAAACAATTTGGACAATGTTTACCAGGAATTAGAAGAAAAGCTTGACACAAATTTCATCTGTGTGCATTCAGCAAACTGTTGGTCTGAGGAAACAGCTAGCCACGCTTCATCAAACGGTCCCTCCGACAACGCTGTCAGAGTTGTAGCTCTGTAAAAACACACTGTTTAAAAAGGTGTTAGCTTATGCGTTACAGCTATTTACCGACCAGCTTGACATCTCAAAAGCGTAGTCTTGTCCTGAGACGTTTTCTATTAGCTAAAGAAATTAGCATTCTAGCCAGAGACAGACACCATGTGCGAATAAAACGATTTTGCATCCTTTTTGTGCTAAGGCAGTCTAAAGATCTTCTGGTGTATTCTCTCCACTGAATGCAAAATCCAATATAATAAAACAAGTGGATACCATGTTCCAAGATGGCTGCTATTCATCTCAGTGGAAGTTGCTCACTGGGTGCATCATGTGAGCAACTTTTGGAAACATTTTATCTGAGCCAGGTGACATCCTGCTGACCCCCTGCACAAATATATAGCAAAAAATAAAAGGATGTTAATAGGAGGGTAATATCAGCAGATAGACGTGTCAGGGTAACCATAGAAACAGTCAACAAAGGAGACATGACTGAATAGGAAGCCATCTCCAGACATGATATCATTTACACAATACATACAACAGCCTATGCAAAGGACTACATCGCTAAGTTTTCCAGTGTGATTCAACATCACCCTCCATCTCACTTATACAAGGGGGTTTTGTTCTCAGTTCAGGCTCATCTAGCGCCGGCGCTATGATGGGGGAGAAGGAAGAAGAGAGAAAGATGAGACATAAGAAGAGACTGCCAAGCTCATCGCACCTCCTCATTGCCCCCAAGCGTGGATTTAGACGTCCGTTATTGTGCAAGCGTTTCACATGTTTATTGTCGCGCTCAGAAACCATTCACTCTGTTCTGAGGCATTACTCAACAGATTTGTTCATTACCACTGAAGTTTGCCACCAAAGGAGAGGCAGAGAGAGGCAATAACTGGTTGTTCCTGAAAAGCCTTCAACACACACGTTAATGAGAAAACATTTCGGTTTCTGTGATACCTGTAATTTCCTATGTTTATATACAGGTAATGTTGTTATTGTAAACTTCTATTTCAACAACATGAGCTCCAACTACAGGCCGACTTTAACCCTAAAGGTGTAGACATGTCCTGACTGTTTGCTCCCCTAATGCCAATAAAGTCAGGACATTCCCCATGCTTTGCTGTGGTTATGTACTAAAAGCTTATGTGTATTAACATAAGCCTTTTGTAATCAAATATGAACCATGTAATTATATCCTGATTTTTTTACATGTTGCAAGAACTAAATAAGCAAATTGACTGTGTTCACACAGTGCAAGTCAGGCCACGCTGAGGTGTAGATGTTGCCAGGTCGCATCGAAGAAGTGCGCACACTTGAGAGATAATGTGTTTTGAAGTGAGAGAAGAGAAATAAAAGACAAGCGTAGTCTCAGTATCAAAGTTACGTGAGTTCTGCCTTTACTCTAATTGTTCTTTTGACCACATTATGATTGCAGATTTGAAAAGAACACGGTGCACCTTAATGTGTAGATCCATTCTGTACACTCAGAGTGACTTGAAAGAATATTCCAGATTTCTTGAAAAGGTATTTTACCTGCTGTCTTACCAAATGGTAGATGAGATGTGCTTAGCCTAGCTTAGCACAAAGCCTGGAAACAGGGTTTACTTCTGGCCTCGTTCAAGAATGGAAGAAAACATCTCTCAGCAACTAGATCGCATGTTTTAAATTCCACTGGAAATCCGTCTGTTTTATCTTTTAAACTAACCCATTAACAGTGTTGGAGAGTGGTGGCAGTGTTTAAAGAGTAGCTTGCAGGCTCACCAGCAAAAAGTAACTTTCCCAACATTGCCCATGAACTGTAACTGCATTCTAAATAAACTAATTTTAGCTTTCATTTAAGCACATGTTCACACCTGTGGTTTCACTTCTCCTCTCGCCATTTTTACCCATTTTAAGTGCTAATGCTTCTACATGACCAGGATATTTTGTCAGCTCATGTGAATGAAAACTACCAACTAGAGCTGTAGTCAGTTCTACTGTGTTCTAACTAAAATGAATATACAGCTCTTTTAATGCACATTCATTGACGCATTAAAAAAAAAAAAAGAGCATGCAAGCAGCAAGAACTGCTAACTTTGGCTCTGAGTCTGAGAACAGAGAGCAGAAGGGGGGGGGGGGGGGTGGATGGACGCTAGAAATGATGTACAGGACACTTGTTACATTTGAGTGAGTCTAATCACTATCCCAGTGGTGAAGATGATGACATCATCATCATCATCATCATCATGAGACAATAATCTTGTAGAAGAAATGTAAGACGGATCAAAGTCGTTGGGGGGAAAAAAAAAGGCTGAAGAAAATGAGGGGAGACAGACAGATTGCTGCCTGCAATTCAACAATAATTTGTCAGAGGAAGCGTTTCCCTCTGGAGCGTTGCCAAGTCTGGGTATTTTACAATCACAGGAGGACTATCATTACATCTTTATTAATTCAAATAAAACCTGGCAAGTGTGATTGGGTGAGTCAGACCTCCCACGCAGACACAATCTAACAAACTGTCTTATAAAAGTTGATCAAACTGAACCAGTGAAACTGTTTTGGGTGGATTACCTTACCTGGGATGCCCTCTATGCATCAAAATGTGTGTGTGTGTGTATTTGTGTTAAAATTCCTATTAACTCATTCATTGTTCAATCTATAAAATGTTGAAAATTTGTAAAAACTGCCAATCACACTTTCCTAGAGCCTGAGTAGATGTCTATATATATTTTGGTTGTTTTGTCCAACCAACAGTCTGAAAAGTAATTATGTTAAATATACACTGATTATAAGACACAGATAAGCAGCAAATGCTCTTATTTGAGTGTCAAATGTGGTTTTTTTTGCTTGACAAATAACTTAATTTAAATAATAATGTAAAAAAAATAAAAAATACTTACCCCAACACAAAAACAAGAAGCTAAAACAATTTTTTAAAAAAGCAAGTGCCATATTAAAGGATGATGGATGTCCGGCAACACTGCCAAGGCTGTAGCTTTGTAAAGATTTATTTTAGCAGCCTCCCTCTCTGATACCGTCACCCTACGTCACCGTAAACAATGTGCTACACCCAACAAAAGTTGTCATTTAGAAAGCTGCATTCGCTAACCGCAATTCAAAATTAGTCCTTATCACCTATCAGCGCCGAGATATTTTCAACAGTGTGAAAGATATCAGTGAAAATGAAGAAGATTGAATAGAAGTTAGGCTTCAAAGGAAATTTAGCTTGTTCTAGGAGCGATTAATGAAAGACCATTTGAGAAAAGAAATGGACATGTAGCGTAGTTTCACACAAGTACACGGAACAACAACCACTGCAAAGAAAACCTACTGATAACAAGGTTTGTTTTTTGCAAGTATATCATTCTTGTATAAATAGCGTCTCTAAACGTTTTATGAAAGAATAAAACGTTATTTAGAGACTTGTTTGTCTGTATGTACTGTCTTGTATGCATATATACAATACATGGCTACATCCAAGTGTCTTGTGTGTGTCTGTGTGCGAACGCTCACAGTTACTTCTGCAAGCCAATACTCGGTGCTACTTTGTGTGTGTGTGTGTGTGTCTTTGCATGCCTGTGTAACAGAGCCCTGGTTGGGCCTGAGTGGTTCTGATCCATCCATGGCCGGCATTCGCATCCAGGGCTTCTCGATTCCGCTTTGTGTGTGTGTGTGTGTGTGTGTGTGTGTGTCCTGGCGGGAGGCTGGCAGCCGGTGTAGCCACGGCTGGCACCGGGCCACCCCCCCCAACACCCCTCCCCACTCTGTCTGAGAGCACAATGGGCGATCCGGTAAAACAATACAGGCCCAGGAACAAGGCCCTCTATAGAGCGAGCGACACACTATCCCTGAAAGAGAAACACTCCAAAACGCAGGGCGGCTGAAACAGAAATAGAAAGCTAATTTCTACCCCTCCACCACTTTACTCTCTACCTGTTACTCCTTTCATAGCCAACAGAATATGTTGAATATGTCAATATGTAATATTACTCAATCTATTGCTTCCAAATTGGTGATCTCATCTTATTATGTTCCTAAATCTGTGTGAGTCACTTCCCTTTCACTGACTGGAATCAGAAAACCAAACACGCTTATCGTTTATTGCTTTTGCTTTTACCTTGAAGAGAAGAAACAAGTAGCATAGTTGGGATTTCTTTCGCCTGATGCAGTCAAAGGATGATGACTAAATCTGCTGTTGGAGCTGCTTGATAATGAAAGTGAATTGTTACTTTGCAACAGTTCTGTGTTCTGTGTTAGTCATCCTGTCAATGGAAGATTCTACTTTGCTCTAGCTACAAATTTGGAGTGCGGCAGCGTTGATATCAACGTTAACAGAAGAAACGCATAAAGCCTTTGTTTTAATTGTCTGCTCAACCCAGCGAGTAACAAGTGTGACAGGCCTGCTGGTTAATGTTTGCACAAGTAAAATTTCTAACCCATAATTGCTGTAACTCACATTAGTGGTGAAAAGCTCAATCTGTACCAACTTTGAATTGTTAAATATCAGAGACGTGGTCGGCATTTAAGAAGCAAACTACATTTAGAGGAGTGTCAGTTTTGGTAACTAATGCAACATACTTAGAAGTAACCAGTAGCATGCTGGGTAGCATGTGTTGCTCAATAACAGCTTTGAATAGGTGAAAAAAGTAGTTCACACAGAGAAAAGACAGTAAACACATTCCCACAGTAACAAGCATGCTTTCAGTTGTATATACAGTAAACGTGAAGACCCCCTGAAACACACCCACCCCTCCACTCAGACAGAGGCCCATGCAGATGTATAAACCGAGCTCTGACCTGGCCCTGCGGGTCTGACAGGTAAAGAAGAGAAGCTGAGCAACCTGTCGATGCAGGTACAGAAACATTCCACATGGCCCCACACACTCTAACACACACACACACACACACACACAGAAAACAGGGAGTGTGAGAAAGACTGCACTGCTTACATGTCACATAGTCACTACATCTGAATCCCAGGGTAGTTTATTCATTTATCAAGCACAGCAGATCTTCCTCTCAGTGCCCACTCGCTAACACCAGTTAGAAACCCAACATCCCGTTCTCATTGCTATCTCTGCTACTTTACAGAGCTGTCACTGAGCAGAAATCATGAATCTCAGTCCTCCAAAGCGAGAGCAGCCTTCAGACATGTAGACCTAATCAGAAATCTAACGTTTCCCTTGTTTGCAGATGGAATCTCTCCCATATTTATCAAACACAGCCCATCTCCTCCTCCCCCTCCCCTCAGGCTACCGGGCGTATCAGAAATGACTGGCACATCGGCACATTTATCACACCTATCGCCATCACCATCACTCTGCCACACATCTACCCAACCCAACACACACGCAGACAGGCACACACCTCAGTTACATTACCACTTATGACACATTACACAGCTGATAAGATCCCTCATGCTGATAACGTCACCTTGCCCCAGAAAAGGTCGACAAAATGTGTTGGGGAAAACTATCAAAGCATGCGCTGGGAGTTTTTAAAACATGCCAACATGTCATAGTAGACTGTTGGAAGGAGGAAGCCTAATGGTTTTTCTACAGCTGCACAAAAGGCTGATAATGAAACTTGTGTAAGAAGTATTACACTCGTTTTTTTCTTCAAATAGCCTTCAAATAAAGAACAGTTTAAGTTTTTTTGTTTTCACATCTAACTTAAAACAAGTAAATTACAAAATAGGCACATTTAGGAAGAAGCTTAAGACAGTAGTGCAATTTTCAAATTTATTTCATGTCTTCTATTGTTTAACACAAAATGCTTGTGCAGATTTTCAACATGATAATGTAATTTGATTACAATAAACTTTGACTTTGACTTTCGTGACTTGTCCCAGTTACACTTATGCTCAACTCCTATGCACCTGCATGTGGCAGGTAGTAAAGTGGACACATGCACCTGTGCATTGCAGCATTGTACTATAGAGCAATACTGCTTCAGTGTTCGCAATGTATGGAAAAAATGTGTTGTCGCTATTAGCTGGCAGGGCTAGCATGATTATTAGCCTGGGTGCAGTTGTTATTCCTTTTTAATTATAATATCATACATCCTGAGGTTTACCCCATGATGTATGCCACATATGCCCTAATAGAAAGTCACAACAACCTTAAACTGTACTTGTGTGCAGTTTTTAGATAATGAGATTTTAAAAACGTCGGTGAACTTGAAAGTGACTGAGGCTGAATGGTTTCCCTGAAAGACTCTGACTTCACTGCAGGCTGCACTGCGCCGCATTCCATCATCTTAACCGAGGCCCCATTAAATAAAGTAGAAGTCTTCCATCCAGCTGCCCTCCTGTCATCGTGACTCGAGCAGTGCACTGTAATGCAGCAGCCCTGGCTAATTGGAATATCTCTGTCTCACTTCTCCAATCACACCTGACATGTTCCCGTGAGGGGAGAAGTGGTGAGGTGATGAGATGAAGAGGCCCCAGGGGGACAGAGAGTTGCTCAAACTCTTTACTTTCCCCCTGCCCGCTGGCGCAGGAGAAGATTGGGAGGCAGAAAAAAAAGAGCAACTCAAAAAACTCTTTAAGAACTTAGCTGTGTCTGTGTTTGAGAGAACAACTGAGACAAAAGTTCAACTGTTCTGGGACGAGCCTCAGTCTCGGCCTCACTGTTTTTCATGTCAAATCTTGCCTCATCTGTTACACCACATGAGGAATGTGAGGAGTGTAAGAGTGACCGATTTTCAGATTTTCAAAGTAAAACCCAATAGACAAACATAAGCTCGAAGTTGATTTACTTTACTTTAAAGCCACATTATGTCATAATTGTATCAGAATAATGATGCAACATGATACAACGTGTTTAATGGTATGTTAAAATATGTGTTACATACACTCACACTATATCACCCCATGCCAAAAACCTGTCCTCATGCACTTCACTTCACCTCTCACCATGAATTACAGCAAGTGTGACTCACCTTTCACGTACTCTGCACACATGTGTGCTCGGATACGAGTGGGCTAGCACGTGTTTATATGCATGCGTGCACATACGTGTGTGTGTGTGTGTGACTTCAGCATTTAAAATGGAAATGGAAATCAAGAATGTTAATGTTGCGAGGAGCCCCGCAGCGAAGGGAGCGGAATCAACCAGTGACTTCTCTCTGTTAATGAACAGTAGCATTTGAGCATTCCTTCATGCAATGGCGAGTCCCTTCTTTCTCCAGCATAGGCACACACTGACTGACACACACACACACACACACACACCTGCATTTAGCTTTCCCAGCTGTTCATGTCTTTTTGCTGCTCCACAAAAAAAGGTCATAACAGGACACGGCTACCTTCCTTTTTCTTGTTCAGATCAATGCAGTGACCCTCACATTTAATTATGTTTGCTTGGGTTTGGAAATGGACAAGCTAGTCGCTAGCATGGTAGTATGTAACCTGAATCAGGCTCACACACCTGCACCACAAGCCCCTCCCCTTTACACCTGTCTCCACAGTGGCAGAAGGCAGGTAATGGTATGAGTCTGAGTCTGCAGTGGTGATCGAGTTTTAACTACGGGCCGGTGGTCAGGTCTGTGTGAACCTTGGTGTAACCTCTGGCGACCCCTCCACTGCAGTTCACAGCTCCTCAGAGCCGGCTTCAGCTCTGCCGTGAATGGAGCTTTAAATGAAGCCCATTATCCAGTTGCACAGCCTCCCAAACTGAAGTCCCACCGGGGGCTCCCCTTAGGGGCTGGCAGGGTGTCCGTTATGGGTCTTCAGCCAGGAGTTTGAGGAGGAGGGGGGCATCCATTACGGCTCTGGGGGATGTAATGTCCAGATGGCCAGGTGCTATGGAGGGACCTGTCCCACCCCGCAACAATCCCAGCTTTCATCCACGGCCCACCTCAGGCCTCCTCCGGCCCTGACCCGGTGGTCACACAGGGTTGGTCAAGCGGAGAGGAGAGGAGAAAGGAGTGGTGGACCTGGAGATGCTTCATTGACAAGACTTAAGCCTCTCTCTTATGCTAATGGGAAGTAATCTGTTCATGCTGGGGCTGTCTATGAAAATAATTAGCCTCTCAACCAGTTCATCTTAATTCAGAGGGAACTCCTAAATCAGGAATCCACGACAGTGTAAACTGGATTGACAGATATGTCTCAGAATCTTCAATCTGTCAACAAGTGTATGTGAGGCGAAACTGACAGATAGCTGTATAAATATAGGACTTGCTACATCATCTAAAACAGTCACTCCGCTTCTCTTTGAGACTGGAATTACCCGAAGCAGAGGTAGAGAAAAAAAATCTATTTTTGATTCCCTGTTGCTCAAGAGCTTGGCAAGTATAAAACACGCTACACTCTCATTCCAACCCTTCACCACTCACGCAAACACATACATACATCCAGAAACTCACACACTTCCCACCCACATGCATACAAATCCCACCCCAATACACACAGGCCCATTGTGAAGCCACAAAACAGAAACAACAAGCTGCTCAAAAAACACCCAAGGGACTCGCAATTCACTGCTCAATCAATCTAACCGCTGTGCGAGCAGACGCACACACTCACTCTCACACGCACTTGAAGCACATTTAAATGCAACAAATATGTTTTATGACAAATGAATGAAAAACATGCACACACAGCACACAGAGAGCACTACATTGCATTGCCCTCGAGGGACAGGCCAGCAAGTGCAGATATAGGATTACTAGAATTGACGCTTCAGTCTTTCCATTGTGAACGTGAAAATCCAATGAGGGGCCTCTAAGTGGATGCACTCGCACAGAGAACCTGTTCTGAGGCCTCTAATTAAATCTAAACAGGCGCTGACATTGATTTGAGGGGCCATTACCATCTCCTTATGGTCATAGAAGCCTCGTATGTTTTACAAGTGGTGTTTGTGAAGGAGGCCAGAGCACCACAGGGATAACGGACGAGAACTACAGCAAAAACAATTGACAATATATGTAGAAATAAAATTAAAAAGTCAAAAGAAAAAAGAGAATGCTCGTTAATTTAGTCCTACTACAAGGACCAAGCATGAACTTCAGAGAAACCTAAATATGGTTTTACCACATGAACTAAAACCCCCAGAGAATATGTTTAAAGTAGTCTAGTCCACCTGTCACTGTGTCAGCAGTCCATCAGGTTTTGCCTTCAACTGTACTTTCAGAGAGAGGAGTTGGAGAACACACTCAAGGGGTTCATTAGGCCAAGACTGAGTAATGCTTCCATGGAAAGGCACACAAAAGCTGCAGTCATTCACCTGAGGGAGGAGCAGGTGGCGTTGCTTTGGGGCAGAAGCTGATGCTGCAACTTTCACATGAAGACAAAGTCAGACCTGCATGAACACATCAATGGCACTGTTAGAGCTGAGAATTATTCAAATCTCTCTATCTAGCATTTGCATAATTATTTATAATCAATAACTCACTTACTTAGAGAATTTACACTTAGAGAAATATCATTATGGCAAGAAGCATTGTAATTTAGGGGAAATCTGACAGATGTTGGATAAAAACTGGCAATTTGAAAAATTTGATTCACGTATTTATACACAATGATCATCACCTGGTCATCTCAATTTTAGTTTTGTTTTTCGTGTTTTTAGTAAAAGAGGAAGGAGGGAGACGGGGGAAGTGATATAAGTAGAAACTACAGGAGAGGCAGAGGAATCTTCCTGAGTTTCACTCACCCCTGTATTTACCATAACCTCGGACGGCATTCGGTTAAGCTGTGACTGAGCCACGGTGTGTATCAACCTGCTTAACAGCTACAAACCAGAGCTGAGGAACAATGAAAAAGGGGCAAGAAGTTTGGAAGAGTAATATTGAGGTAAAATGAACCAAAGGAAGGACTGCTGGGGTTTCACAGAGATACAACTCCTGGCAGAGTATCTGTATGGCATGTGTTCATAACTCATAAATATCCCACCCTGTCCCCTTCTCACCCTTCAACTGGGATATTTGCTGCAAGGCATTGGCGTCCGGGTGAAGGAAAGTTCAGGTTTGTTTCCCTACATGCAAGGAACACACACGTGGCACAGTGAACGCAGACCTCACCTCTACATTTAAACCAGACAGCGTAAGGCAAGTTACTTACATATTACCAGTTACTTTCATTTGAATATAAGTTATTTTACAATATCACTGTCTGTTTAGATCATGTTACTTTTGCATTACTCTCACCAGTAGTCACTTTCTTACTTGCACCCCATCTATGGGGGAGTCCAGTAACAGCGCTCATTGCACCGTGATCCCATCTTCTTGGAGTGTGGTTATTTGGGAATGCAGCCCACAGTGGGTGGCAAACTCCAAGCAAGCTGTTACATTTCCACTATAATCAATGAAACTGGCTACGCCAGAGTGTGTATGCACCATAGAGATCCACTGTACAAACGTAAAAATGGGCCAGTCTTCAATTCTTCTAGGTACACTTGCACAGTTTTTGAAGGAACACGGCAGGTATGTTGTTCCAAACATCTTGGAGACCTAACCACAGATCTTCTGTGGATGTCGGCTGTCTCAAATCACTCTGTCTCTTCATGTGATCCCAGACAGACTCGATGATGTTGAGATCAGGGCTCTGTGAGGGCCACACCATCACTTCCAGGGCTCCTTGTTCTTTACACGGAAGATAATTCCCAATGACACTGACTGCATGTGTGGGGTCGTTGTCCTGATCCAGAATAAATTTGGGGCCAATCAGACGCCTCCTGGATGGTATTGCAGCATAAGTATCTGCCTTTACTTTTCAGCATTGAAGACACCATTGATCCTGACCAAATCCCCAACTCTATTTGCAGAAATGCAGCTCTAAACTTGTAAGGAACCTCCACCATGCTTCACAGCTGCCTTGCAGACACTCATTATTGTTCTGCTCTCCAGCACTTCGGCAAACAAACTGCCTTATGCTACAGTCACATATTACAAATTTTGACTCATCAGTCCAGAGCACTTGCTGCCATTTTTCTGCACCCCAGTTCCTATGTTTTTGTGCATAGTTGAGTTGCTTGGTCATGTTTCCACATTGGAGGTTTGGCTTTTTGGCCACAATTCTTCTATGAAGACCACCTCTGGCCAGACTTTCTGGACAGTAGATGGTGTACCTGGGTCCCACTGGTTTCTGCTAGTTCTGAGCTGATGGCACTGCTGGACGTCTTCTGATTTTGAAGGGAAGTAAGCATAATATGTCCTTCATCTGCTGAAGTTTCCTTGGCCGACCACGGTGTCTACGGTCCTCAAAGTTGCCTGTTTCTTTATGCTTCTTCAAACGAGCTTGAACAGCACATCTTGAAACCCCAGTCTGCTTTGAAATCTTTGCCTGGGAGAGACCTTGCTGATGGAGAATAACTACCTTGTGTTTTGTTGCTGTGCTCAGTCTTGTCATGGTGTATGGCCTGTGACATGAAACTATCTTCCACAACCTCACCTTTGGCTGTTCCTCACCCACTTTTAAGCCTCCTACAGCTGTTTCTGTTTCACTTAATGACTGTGTTTCAACCAACATATGAAACTGATGATCATTAGCACCTGTTTGGTATAATTGGTTAATCATGATGATCCTACAACATCTCTGACTTTGTGCAAGTGTACTTAGAAGAATTGATGCTGTTTTGAAGGCAAAGGGTGGTCACACCAAATACTGATTTGATTTAGATTTTTCTTGTGTTCGCTCACTTTGCATTATGTAAATTGTTAAAAATAGCATAAATAAAATCAAATTTTACATTTTTGAAAGCCTTCTTACTTACTACATTTCTTCACACCTGACTAAGACTTTTGCACAGTACTGTATATTTAAAGTTAAAGTGCCAATGAGCTTATTGGCAGGGAAGGCTGAAAAGAACTTTGAAGAGAGAGGTCATAGGGGCGTGAAATGGTTGTGCTAAACAGGTGGGGTCTGTACAGTCTGCCCAGGGAATTCAGTTCAGCAGGGGCCGTCGCTCGGTGTTGGAGGATCCCCTTGTGGGACCTCTCCCCTGTGCTGACTGGCCCTCGCTGGGTGTAATTCCTACATGGTGGTGCACCAGGACCAGCTCCAGTTCAGCTTAGAAATTTGACATTGTAGGTTTAATAATGTTACACAAAATCCTATTAGCACCACAGTATATCAACCTGTTCTCATTCCCAGCGTATCGCTGATGCTTTTGTCACGTCCTTTGACGTCTAACATTGACACACAAGGAACCCTTCTGCATCAAAGGTCTTAAAAGGTCCTCTTCAACTGTGGTTGTAATGAAGCTCATAGTGTAACTAAATTTTCCATGGATGCATTTAAAGAAATAGTTCTTATCAACATAAAATAGGCCAAGACAATAGGCTAACTGACGACATTAAGTCAGAATTAGTTTCCATTGATTGATATTGTCAGAACTTCACACCTGATTAATTGCCAAGTGTGAAAAATACGACAATAACGAACAACCTGCCACCACAGCCAGACAAAGCAAAGAAAAGAAAATGCTTTTAAAAATGTCTGGCTTGTCCAAACTCTATTTATCCAACTTCTCTTGGTATGTGGGAGTTTTTCTTTTTCTTTCTCGTGGGCCAACAATTACAGGAACATTTTCATCCCCCTGGAATTCAAAAGAATACCACAGAGGGGAGAGGAGCACAAAATGGAGCAACATGTTATGAGGGAAAAGCCCTGCGTATGGGAGGAGAAGAAAACTGAAGGAGTGATGGAGATGGATATGATAGAGGAAAGCAAGGAAGGAAAAAAAAGAGGCCAAAAAAAAAAGATTGATGAGAGGTGATAAGAGGTGTTTTCCTTTTCTTAAGACTCACTTGCTGTCCTTCTCTTCCCTCTCTTTCTCTTTCCTCCCCTCAGGCTGATCTCTCTCTTGCATGTCCGGACGGGCTTGAGTCAGTACCAGGTAAAACTGGTCACCCGAGTCCTCCCCTTCATCTTACCCCACCTCCATCTCCCCTTTTGCTCACCTGCCCTGAGGCAAGCCTCCCCCTCCATCTGG
Source organism: Pempheris klunzingeri (assembly GCF_042242105.1). Lineage (NCBI taxonomy): Eukaryota > Metazoa > Chordata > Actinopteri > Acropomatiformes > Pempheridae > Pempheris > Pempheris klunzingeri. The sequence continues at coordinate 14,746,587 of NC_092033.1, forward strand.
CACCATGAGTAAGAACAGGAGAAACCACCGGGGTGCCCCACAGCATTCTGCACTGATGAAACATTACATAAAACAATACCCCCACTGTTGAGCCAAAGTTTCATATGAAACAACTTTTTTTCCAGTTGGTTTACAGCAACAATGTTCCAAAATGAACTCATGTATGCATTTGACATCCAAACTTTTGTTTGTCCCGCTGCTCTCAGCGCTTGGTGACAATAGGCCAACTCTCAAGGTTAAGCTGCAGATGTGTTAATGTGCTAAGACTGTGTGATCGGGCTTTTTAAGACATTTGAAGAAACAGCCGAGTGAATAGCAGAGGAAGAAAAGAAAAGGGAAGGGATGAAAGAGGAGGAAAAAGCTCATTTCTGCTGACATGGACAGGCTGCTTAAAGGGGACAGCGAGCCAGGGCAGCAGAGAGTGACAGAGTTACAATGGAAACACAATGGAAACTCTCCTTCCCCCAACGCCAACCATCTCCCCTCACTGGGTTTTTTATCCCACTGTTGCCCCTGCCAGGCGACAATGTGGGCCAGGCTTGTTCAGCAGAGCCGCAATAAGACAACACTAATAAACGCCAACTGGGGGGGAAAACAACAAACAGCTTACACTTTCAAATTTTACACTGAACTAGTCAGGGCTAATTCCTCCTCCAATGTTTAGGGGAAAACACCAGCCCTCACTAACCCCTTCCTTTTTCACTCAAACTAGCCCATCCCAACCCCAACCTGTTTATCCACTGTCAACAATACAGGGCCTGCCGTTGGAGCGAGGCACCTGCTGCTTCCTGGTTCACGGCTGGTGATCGGGAGGTGTTCAGATAAACAAACTCTGTCTCGTTTGGTTCAGGTGTTGACAGCGACGCATTCCCGCATTTCATCTGCTCTTCTCTTACGCAACCCCACACTGCGCTGGCACTCTGCAATGCTTTTTTTTTGACAGACTGCTTCCCCCATTGGGATTAAACGTATTTCTGTGTGTGTGTGTGTGTGTGTGTGTGTGTGTGTCTGTCTGTCTGTCTTTGTATGTCTTTACTTTGCCTATTCTGCATCTTAAAAATTGCTTGCGCAGGCACCATTAAGTGCAGCGCTCCAAGACCTTCCCTAGAGCAGAAATGAGATGAACTGTTTATCCGTCTATTACAGTATAAACCACACCCACCCCTATGTTCTCCAAAGTAAGGCCCTGATGGAAGAAGTTCTTTAAACTCAGTAAACAACATCACTAGCGCAGAGGAATCATCAAAGACATTAGAACCTGGAGGCCTCGGGTAACCCACAGATCCAAATTACTGATGACTTTAAAGAATGTCTTGAGTAATCCAAAGGAGAGATCACGTTTTCAGTTCTTATTTTAATCTTGAGGACATACATTTGAGGCAATAGATCATCAAACGTGACTATGGTGCTGTCTTTGTCTGCTTGCTTTGTGTGGCTGTGGCTAGAGGTCAAGGTCTATTAGCAGCATTCTTATCTCTTCCTCACCGTTTAGACTGCACTTAAGTAAATTAGAGGCTACAGTGAACACACACTCCTCCCTCTGCCCCATATAATGTTCCTCAAGTTTATCTACTGTCCCGAGCTCTTCAGACTGCTCTGTATAACATGAGGCCTAAGCTTCAAACAATACTGTATGTACTTCATGGTTTATTTTCAGATGTGAAACTTGCAGCAGCTTTAATTGTATGGACAATAGCTGGTGGCTTCATTCCCACTATGTGTATAAAGTAGGGATTCATTTGGTGATTTCCTGAGCACAAGATGTCAAGGTGTCTATCTTAAAACAGGGTAGATCAGTATGAAAAGTGAATGTCGGTATGGGATGATTCTACAAATCTCTAGATTCCCTTCAATGACATTATCTTTTTACCTCCAATGACATCAATTTTGAAATTCTTTAATATCTTGGCATGGTAAGCGTGGCATGATTGAGATTAAGGAAAAAATGGCTGAGACATTTTGATTCAGGAGAGACAGATTGAGGAGAGATCGTGGTTATGGTTGTTCATCAGTTGCAATGTTAATTGCAGTTCTGTGACGAGATGTCAAAACTCTCAGCCTCTCAACAAGAATGGCACACCACTTCCTGTACAGGCGCTGAATGTTGGTACTGGGTGTAGAGTTTGAGGTGCGGAATCATCCAACCTGCTTCACACAGTGATTTAAATGCTGTTGAAATAACAGACTTATATGTTTAAAAAAAGATTTCCAACCATTTTTAACTGAGATGTCTGACCATGCTTTGACGTACGAATAACACAATGATTGCTGCTTGAATGTGTCCAGTGTCTGAGGGCATCATAATCACTGGCCATTTCTTTGGCTGTATTATTATAATCATCTATTTATACAGATTCATATTTTACTTTCCTATCAATTTCTTTGTTTCACTTCAGTTATCCATGATCCATGTTTCATGTCTGAAACATCACCTTGGAAATGATACTTTTTTCTATAGCATTCGACAGCAGCCAATGGCCGTTCTTGACTGTGGAACATTTTTTGGGAACCTTCTAGAGAACTCAGGAACTTAACATTTAAACCGTCGGTGCCTGGTTCCAGTTTTTGTTCATAGTTTCTGCCTGACTATGTCACTCAGGGCAGCTACACCATACGGTTTAATGTGAGCATCGTGCTATACGAGGTGCGATCAAAAAGCTCCCAAGACTGAGCGCACAGTAATGTGCAAGTGCAGGTGAAAGCAATAATGTTCATGAGTAAGTATTCCAAATTACAAATGTTTTCATGACCACTGGGTTGTGCGTGTTTGTGACTTCATCGTGGACCTGAATCCAAGATCATGCTCGCTGTTTTCTTTGACACTTGCACCATGAATCCCTCTCATATGTTTTTAAGGGATTTACTTATTTCTCTTTGGTTTTCTTATATGTCTTATATGACATTATTATCATTATATATCATTATCTTATATGTATTATATATGGTATATGTTGAATTTCTTGGATTTCCTTTGCATTTGGGTCTTGGGACCTACATATTGAACTGAGAAGGCCTTGTGAGATGTAAGGCAACTTTTTTGTTGAATCTTCTTTCCTTTGAATTTGATTTGTTTTCATCTTCTTTTTTAAACTATAAGCTCAACTATACTAAGCTATATGCTAACATGACTGACAGGTAAACGGACAGGTACATATTTGTGCCTGCTTCAGGCAACAATACACACTGGGAGGTCATACAATCAATCAAACTATTTATCCATAAATTATTTGGCTTTGTATTATTTAACTTTGGCAGATGGGTTGAGTAGTTTGAAACATAATTTATCTTTTTCTTTTATTTTCTAAATTGGCACTGGAAAGAAAAATAATAAGCGGACTAACTTTTATAATGTTTTTTTTAATGCATGAATGTCATATTCATTCGCATGATATAATGTTTTTCAAACTTTTCCTGACATGATGTGTGCCTGGGTCATAGAGACAGGCAGTTATATCTCCCACACAGCAAATTCATGTGAACTGCAGTGCTTGTGAAATCATGTCATAGTGCAAATATCGGCTGCTAAACATTAAACTGTAGAGCTCCATGGTGATGTGATCACAGTCCATTCATGACCTATTGCCAGAGCCGCTGCAGCAGTCAACCCAGTCCAGCATTACCTCAGGAAAGAGATTTCGCTGTAAAAACACCAGCCGTCTCCGCTGGCTGCCTCCAGTACAAACACTCCCAGGGCTCCCAGAGGGAGGTGGGGTGGCTGTGGGAGCAGAGCAGGACTACCTGGTCTGGGGAACATGGGATAGTGACAGGGGTAAGGGGACAGTTTGGGTCAGGGAGGCTGAAGCATACCCTTTCTGTGGTGTTCCTCTAACTCTACTGGGACTGATTGCAGATTGAATTAGTGTGTTGCAGCTGCAAGTTCTGCAAGTTTTAAACAGGCACATAATGTTTCGTTGGTGTTGCCTCTCAGTATTACGTCATCTGAAGAACATAACTGTGCTGCAGGAACACAAAACTACACACAAAAACACAGAAAATCAATGATTTCAGTATGTTTATCCAAAGAATACTATCACAAGGTCAACTTATTTGGATTTTCCAAAGCTTTCAGCCACATCTCATTGTTTTCCATGACAACTGAGCATCCACTGAGGAAGGTTGCAGCTAAGAGCTTCAGTAAACCAGAATGGACCTTGTGATAAGAATGTTTTGGACAAACTAAGTTAAAGAATGAATTTTCAAGCTAAATGATTTTCATAAGCCTTCTGACATTTTTTTTATTGCACTCAGTGTTGTTGGTTTTTTTTCCCTTATGAACACACCGCTTACTCCAAACCTGTTCAGAATTAGTGAGTACTTTATTAACGAATTGGGAAAGAGCCACAGTTGTGGAATTCCCCTCTTACGCTCTGATTCCAAACTAGATAATGACAAAGTAGTTGTCAACTGTATAATGAGTCAAGTTATTGTGACTTCCAGGTAGAGGTATTTTTCACGAGAAAATCTCACCACTACCGAAATAAGGAAGTACAAAATCTTAATCTTCTGACATCTGATTGTCATGACCATGACAGAGCTCTGTGGGAAATCAAGACCTTTTTCCTCATATTGTTGTTCACACACAGTGCTTTATCCAGTATGGTTAAGATTCTATATGGTAAACTTCATTAGTAAAGCCTGTGTGATGCCATGTTTGAGATGCACACATGCTGAAAATATGACATATGGATGTCTGGTATCCCTTTGTTTTCATCAGAAATGTCAGAAATACACATTCTCTAATTAAAGACAAGCAACCACAAGCATGACCACAGTCATACGACCTATGAATTTGAATTCTTCAAGTTATGATGCATCTTTAAGCTTTAGATGAATCAATAGATTTAGTTTAGCTGAATCATCTTTATCTTTTTGTCAGACTAAACATCATAACTAACATCAAATTGGCTTGCTAAGCTGCAGGACAGCCATTTGTTTATCTGTTGTCTTTTGAGTTTAGTTTTTTGACAAACTAGTGTGTGGAAGCAGTGACGTTCATCAGCCAAATTGGAGAACCCACATGTTGGAAAGTCCCAACAACACATGAAAACACCTTGTGCAAATATCAGCCAGGCATCTCAAGTGCATTACACCGAAACAAAAACAGTCCATCAACCAAACATTCCCACTCATTGGTCAGTGCTTGATTTTCACACTTCTCCAAACAGTTAGTGCTTAAGCCTCTCTATGAAATCCATCGGCCACAGACAATGAGCGAGCAGAGAGATATCGATTCTCCAATCAGAGCAGAGACAGCCACATGAATTAAGTCTCTAATGAGATATGAGGTAAATAATCGGAGGGGAGGAGGTAGGGTTTTGTCACTTCCCTCATCATTTCTGCCACTTCCTGGGGTGCTGCAGATAACCAGCCCAGATCCTGGTGTGCTTGTCAGTGATTGGCCGCAGCAGGCTTATTTACCTAATAAGGCTTGTCTGATTGGCCCACGGGAGACAATGGCATGTACAAACAGCCCCGGGGCTCTGGACAGCCGACCGACACAGCAGTCCCTTTGTTAGTTAGGTAGCTACTCTAACTGTTGGCAGTGGATACATGCATGATCACACACGCACTCACTGGTTGTAGTTAGAGTTGGACTTCAGTAGAGTTTTATGGCCAACAATGAAACAGGAAGTTTTGGGTAAAACCAATCACCTGTGCGAATGTTCAATATCTTTAAACGTAAACAGTGTCATGTTTTTCCATAAAATACTAGTAGCGCACAGGACATTAGCACTGCATGAAAAATTACAGCCCCCTTCATTCATTTCAGTGAGACCAATCACAAAGATGCAGGGTGGTCTGTCAGAAAAGTTAAACCTGGCTCAACTTTTCATCAGCCAGCATCGTACTCGCGTTCAAGCACACATTCCAGATATATTACTTACAGAACTAGTAGTGTTTATCATGTGCTTTATGAGGGAGAGGGTAAAAAGATAGTTATTGTGATGACTTTTCAGAATTGTAAAAATTCTATAGTAGCATTTGTGCAGTGTGCAGTGTTCTGGCATCTGATAAACCCTCAGACTCGTGGATCCGTTTCCAAACTGGACTTCCTGGATTGTATTTCATAGCAGGTAGTACCTGTAGCAACACGCCCACACACCACTGCAAAAAACTCCAGTGCACCTGTATTTCTTACAGTTAGTATATTTATTAACACCTTTTCAGCAAGGCATTGTTGTTTTTAGCCAATACAGCATCATGGCTCTAGAGATGCCATTGTTGGTCTGTTGGTTGGGCAGGCCACCGCTTTGGTCCAGACTGAAATTTGGTTCAGACATTCATAATCCCAAGAGGAAAGATCCTACTTTAGTTATCCAACGATTTTTCCTCTAGCATCATCACCATGTCTAAAGTTTACTTCCAGCAAAATATCTAAACATCTGCCAGATGGATTGGCACAAACGTCTGTACTGGCATTCATGGTTCCCAAATGATGTACCCTGCTGACTTTAGTGATCCTCAAGCACCACTATAAAGTTGACAGCCATCAGAATTATGGCTAATTACCTGCAAAGACCTTTCACCAGCCTCAGCTGTACTGTGCAGTGATAACTAGTAAATGTTAGCATGCTAAACATTATACCTGCGTAACATCAGTATGTTAGCACTACCATTGTAGGCATGGCGGTTGACTCTTGTTGCTTTTTTTGTTGGAGATTTTCTTTTTTTTTTTGAGGACACACATCTGGAATTCCAGCAAAGTTCGAATCTGACTGCACACCACATCTCTAGAAGTTATTGCTTATTTCTGCATGGGATAAGAGGCCTCTGGGCCTATTTATCACTACAAAATACAAGAATGTCTCTATCATTTTTTTACATTTTGTCTGATGTATAATTTTCGCTGTGGAGCCAGTGATGTGCTGACAGCTTGATTAGCAAACCTTAAGAAGTTGGATATAAAACACATCATTCACTTGCAATCCAACGCAGATACAAGGAATAACTTCAACAGATCTGGTGTGCAGTGAAATGTGAAATTGTTCATGGCAGGTGTTTCTTCCTTGCGTTTTTTTTGGCACAGTCAGTGGCTGGTGCATTAGCCTAAAAAAAACCTCATTGTAATATAGTTAAAAAATAACTTTTATTTTTGTGTATGTAATCGCTGGAGCAAAACAAACAAAAAAAACTCTCAAATTAGAATAGATTAAGAAACTCATTCCAAAACAAGTGTGCGATGATTTGAAGCTGCAACATCTGTCCTAAGTTATCAACTTCTTACCCAGTTTATTAAAAGGTGATTAACACGCGACTTGGCCCAGATATAAACAGAGTGGTATTCAACACACACTCAAACACACCTTCGCAGATGGTGCCAAGATCATGTCATCACAGCTCAGCTAATGCCTGTCCCCTGACACTGCAGCCAAATGAGCAGAAAACAAGCACCCGTCTGCTCTACTTTTCTATGGATTTGTGATGCGGCTAAGAGATGCCAGCCGGCTCCCAGTCGGTTTCTTCGTGGCTCAGGTGATTTGGCTGAGTGTTTGTTTGCAGTGAAGTGCAGTGAAGGTTCCATATGGCGTTGGGTAAACCCCAGCGACAGTTTGTGGATGCAGGCCCATGCAAATGTGCTGCTGCCACCGAGGTTTTGACAGGTGAGGTTCAGTTTGGCCCGAGGGCTGGGAGAGGCGGCTGTCTGTTACACAGAGCCAACCAGGGGACAGAACCGCAAAACATATCCTGAAAGCCACGTGCTGAAGCCGAATACATGGAAATACACTCCAGAGGTGCTGCAGGGTGAGCTGATGGAAAACATTTGACATCAGAGAAATAAAATCAGATTCCCAAAGAGGGATCTTTGTGAGGTTTAATCTGTCTGATCCAGCCCCAGACAGTTCAAAACACAAGGGGAGGATTTAAGAACTAGAACACAACTCTCACTCTATTGTGTCTGTGTTGTGTTTTGTTGTTAACGTTTGCACAATAAATGATTCTTCAGGTCAGCAAAGTGCAGACCCTATGACTCAGACTGTGAAGAGAAAGCCCGAGAGTTAAAATACGCACTTACTCTAAATTATTGTAAATGAGTACATCGTTTTGTGTTTGTACACTTTGATTTTAGCGAACAGTCTTTTGAAAAGTCGCTTTGTTTCCATAAACATCCAAGGTAGGAATGAATAGAGAGCTGCTTGTGCGTTTGAAATGAGCAAAAACCTTCCTACCGTCTCTCTAACGCTCACTAAATAACTAATTATATCTCTAATTAATGAGCCTTGGAGGTGCTGCTAGCTAGTCTTTTTGTTAAATGAACCTGTCACCTGGCTTTAACTTCATAGTTATCACACAGATGTGAGAGTATGAAAGTGCATAAGCTTATTTCTTAAAAAAAATTCAACTATTCCTTTAATACTTGTTACTAAAGAAACTTGGATGGTTACTTTCACATTTGATGAACTGAGAGACCCCAAAGACTGAGGTATTGCAGTAAATTGGAACTATTATTTGTAGAAACTTTTATAGGTTTTCCAACAGTTTTAAATCAGAGTAACAGTCTTTGCTATCTATTTAACTGTTGTACCTTTGCTGACTATAGAATTTGGCTTGAGCTCTCTTTGGTGTTTGTATTGCATGGGAGAGATCATGCAAAACAGTTCCTCTTTTGCACATAAACCTTTGAGTACTTTTCAAATAATCTTGTTTTGCCCACTTTAATCCAAGTAGGCCTGCAGTTAGTCCACACCCATGTCAGTTAATCATATTTATATCATGTGCAAGTTATTTATCTAGTGCAATTTAACAAACCAAGGGTCTATCTGTATATATGGAGGATGTATATGGTGTATTTATGTTTTCGTGTATTTATGCCATTCATGTCTGTTTATGTCTGTATGTTTACTTACATTGTATTCTCTTTTCACATTTGTCTTCTTACTGTTGAGCAGCTGTGACGAGTGAATTTCCCCGATGCAGGATTATTATAGATAGATTTCAGCACAGGTAACTTCACCATGTTTAAGTGAAACGGGTTTTTGCATGAGTGTGATATCTAGGATTCTTTCCCTTACTAGTAATAATATATTTCACTCACGCAACCTTCCACTGTCCCTAAAATATTCTCTTCCTCTCCACCTCTGTTTAACCCAAACCTTCCTTCCAGGCCTCGATTTTTTTCCCTGAAATACATCACCTCATGCTCTTTCCTGGCCCTCTGAGGTCGTCATTCATTCCCTCTGACACATTCTGTCATAGACTGAGGTTTGTACCTCGAAGCTGCTCCCTGAGTGAACCTGTGCACTTTATGCCCCCTCCAGTACTCCTACTACTCCGTAAAAGCAATTTCTGAATCCAAAACAGGTAAAAACCCCCTGTGTTTTCACACCCTTGTTGCACAAATCAGACAGAAATCAGTTTATTCAGAGCCATAAGGCAAGGTTTAGATGCGTGTGCACACGTTCACATAAACACTTCGAGCATTTAAACTCATCTGTTGACAAATCTCTCATCCTAGCGGCAGCAGGCTCCCAAGCCTGTTGCAAGTGTGTGTGTGTCTGTGTGTGTGTGGGATGAGGGTTTAGGCACGTTGTCTGCTAGGCCGTCCAAGAAGCCCCAGGGCACCTCAGTAAAAGAGATAATTATCTTTTATCTGCTATGTTGTGACGGGAGATTATGGTTCAAATTTACGATTGTTAAGGAGACAATGCAACGCGAGGCTGCTCTTTTCAAAGTGGCGAGGGGGTCTCGAACAAGTGAGAGAACTCCCACAATGCCGTGGCAGCTCATCCTTCATGTTTCAGGCTTCAGGTCTTTCAAAACAAAGGATAAGACGAATGACAGTCATTTACTATCAAAAAGGACTATAGTAATCCTATAATATTTATTGGAGGGTATAAACAGCATAATTTTCCTTGTGTGGGTATCGAAGTGATGCCAGGAGAGATGAAAGATATCAGAGATTCCAATGTCAATGAGCTAACCTCACTATGGAGCATAAAATACCCTCTTAAAATACCCTTAATCTAAATTAGTACAATATCAATGTCATACTCCAAGGTGAATTTATAGCACATTTTTCTCAGTTCAGGGTAATTTTTAAATATGTTGCAATACCATTTGCACAGTAAAAATATTTCACACATGTTAAATTTGATTAAGTGGCTATGGAGTGCTTCAAGGATTTGTTTGGCATTTTTGGGAAATGGCATTCATTTGCTCTCTGCCTGAGAGTTGCCTGTGAAGCTGCAGCCAGCCAGCCACCGGTTAGCATAGCTTAGCATAAAGACTGGGAACAGCCAAACAGTTATCCTGTCCAAAGGTACTAAATCCGCATAAAAGAGCTTCTAAAGCTCGCTAAGTAATGTGTCGCACTTTGTTTGTTTAATCAGTATAAAAACCAGAATGTGAAAAAGACACGTTGCAGTTAGTGGGGAGGCTATGCACCGGACTATTTCCTGGTCGGGTGCGGTGACTCTGGTATTTGTGTGGAGAAAACAAACAAGATACAACAGGTTAATATTTAGTGAGCTTCAGAGGTTTTGTTTTTTACCTTTGGACATAGCCAGGCTAGCTGTTTACAGTCTTAATGCTAAGCTAAGCTAACCAGCTGTTAGCTGTAGCTTCATATTTACCATATATATACCATTACTCTTGATGAATAAGCGAAAGAGCATGTTTCGCACAATGTCAAACTACTCCTTTGATAATAAATAAAGAGTATGTGTTGCTGGCTCAGAGACTCAGCTGATCTGGTCGCAGATGGAGCTCATCATATTTTCCATAGGGGAAGTCGAGTACACACTTTTAAAATACATAAAATACATTATACATATTATACCTAATTCCCTAAGATGTATAACATGTATTTAGCATGTTTACAACAATCTTAAAAGAATGTTTGAACAGTTGAGGTTGTAATGAATGATGCACTGGCAAGCTGGTGAAGTTAGAGGGGTTTGTGGTTTTTACATTTTAGGGTCAGGTTTAGGAAAAGGAGTAGACACCAATAAACTGTACTTATTTACACGCATCACAATTCATTAACTTGTACTGTCAAGACATTTGCACTTATAAAGTTAAGAATAACATGTAAGTGTATCATTCAAATGGACTGATTGGCACTTTGGTTACACATGAAAGTCTCACAGCCATGCAAGTTTTAATGACAAATAACATGTATTTGCAGACCGTGATAAATGATGAAGAAGTTTTTCCAAATTAAGCTTTTTACCAGTCATTCGTGCCTTTATTAAATTTAATTACAATTGAAGAGCATCTATATCAGTGTTATTACATCTTTTAGGTGTTGGTGGATTCCAGCACTAAAACAGCACAAACTAGTGCACTGCAATAATGTCACAGACATATTTGAAGTCTTGGACAAGAGAGGCATTATCAAGACACAACACACAGCCAGCTCCCCCTTCAAACCAATATTAGTCTCAATAGTTGTATGTGAAAAGAAACTGTAACACACCCAAACCAAGAGATGAAACGTAAGAGAGGTGTTGATACATCCTGCACAAGCAAGTTTCTACTTCCTGTGGTGTGATGGTGAACTTTTTTTTTAGCTCTGTGGGGAATTGGTAGTGATTTTTTTCTGCCTTCGCTTTCTGAAAATACAGAATTCATGAGAATACCTTGTTTATCAAAGTAAATTCGTGTTATAAGGCATCTTTCAAGAGCAGACGTCACAAAGTGCATCACGATAAAAGACGTTTGTCCCCATTCTTATTTTGCAGAAATGATAATGTTGCAGGAACTCAAACTACTTTTTTTTAATGATGCCAAGTGACAAAGTTAGGATGAAGAAGGAAGAATTTTAGCATTCAAAGTTCAAATTCCTTTTAGAGGGTGACCTCCAAATGTGACCTGACCTGTGCTGATGGTGACAGCGGCGCTGCCTGGATGAAGATGGACTATTCCTCAGAGCCGATTACGCCCACAAATCTGTCATCGTCCTCACCTGAAAGACGAGAGGCAGACGCAGGAAGGCCGAGAGACAGGCAGAGAGACAGACAGAAATAAGTGGTTTGTGACGACGATGACGACGATGATGGAGGAAAGAGGAGCGGAGATCACACAGGGTTTAGTCAGTCTGCATTCATCCTCACCTGAGCCAGTCGCTGCACATCCAGTCACCCTTGGCAGACGTCCACAGCCGAACACCAGAGGGAAAAAGGTCAGCCAGAGGCCATGGGGTCCCACCACAGGGCAAAGCTCTCCTCAATCCCTCTATACACACACACACACACACACATCCACACACCATTCCTATTCTCATTCCACATGCCCCCTTGACCTCACTATTAAAACACAGGAGCAAATCTCCCGATTGGTCACAGCGGCTCAGAAACAAATGACGCCAAATACCTGACATCTGTATGGCCTTTTCTGCAGGGAGGCATGAGAAGGCCGCTGCCGCCGGATTTGGCATTCCACTTGTGCAAATATATTCCGATATTGGAAATGTGATTCCCAACAGTCCGCGTGATTTCGGTCTGTTTGAGTTGTGTAGAGTTTACAGGTCTTTGGCAACACGTCGACAATAGATACCAGAATAAACAATGCGTGTTGCGTAAGAGAGGATCAGCCTGAGGAGACTGGTGCAGACGTTGGCGTTGCAAAAAATGATGACAGAACCCAATGAAAGTGATGTGACAACGTACGGGTTTCATTTAAACACCTTGTTATTTCCTCCTGCACCTTCTAAGGAAAGATTTACCTAGAAGTTGTACCAGCATTAGGAGAAAAGGCTAATTGTCTTTGTTTAGTTTGCTGCTGAGCTTTCATAGTTAGAAACCTGCTGGAAAGTAAAGGTGATGCTCCATGCTCACACTACAGTCACCGCTGCTCACTTGTGATTTTTTTTGTTGTGGATTATTGCAGCTAATACTTTTATTCAAATCTGAAACGCAGTGGGGGTGCAGCAATGCTATCACGGTGTATAGCCGACCAGGACCACTATGGAAATAAGCTTTAATTCTATGCATAACAATTTGCATATGGCAGATGTCATGTTTAATACAGAATAAAATAAATCAGATCATTGTAGCAGATGATTTAATCGTTTTGCTATCTGTTGTGATACTGTTCATCTTTCGACTGTATTTGTCAGTCACCTGTGAAGCACAAAGCTGCGCCACCCTGTATGAAAGGTGCTACACGGATAAAGTTTGATTCACTGCTCGATTTAAAACACACAAATCTCTGCAGGCCATGAACTGCCTGCATGCAGGAAAATAATACGTGGCGCAAGCAGCCTAAACTGAGGCAACTCTGCCGACTGAAGTTGTGTGTGGTCTCTTTTGTACTGTAATGAGCCGAGAAAAACACTGGCTGCATTGTCCTGAAATTAAAATAAATAGTTGTGAGGAGGTGAATACGAGCCAGCGTTTTAACTCTGTCGATTCCAGGTAGCTGATTGTGCGGTCGTAAGTAGTGGATGTTCACACACACGATCACAGAAACGGGATTTATTCCAAATTTTGGATATCAGAAGTTTACCTTTTTAAGCCGGCAGTGAAAAGTGCATGAAATCTGATGGGCCTTTTCCAAAATATGCTTTTTTTTTCAGATTCTAAAGTAAATTTGTGTCACGTATTAGGCTCGAAATCAAGTTTGGGCTAATTTACCTGCAGTGTGAACCTAGCGCGCCCACGTACCCACACTGCTGGTGTGACCATGTGGTACTTCAGCTGTTTAAGACACGCCCACGCTAACAGTAGTGCATTATCCATAAAAAACAGAACTAACCAAGCTAGTTTTCCTTTCCCCTTCCCTGTCACATCTAGACTGTGGTGCTTTGTGCGATGTGGTCAATTTTTGTTTGTGGTCTTAAAAGCCAGCACTATTTGATCTGCATGCTTCATAAATTCTGCCCTGGGAATCGTGAGCACAGCTGGTGGCTTCCGGGTTGCTGTATGAAAAGATGTCATAGATTTTCATATATTTCAGTGGTCGAAACCAACATAGTTCCTCATATTTTCCCAGGTGAATACTCAAATCATTTCTCATGATTCGTACAGGGAAGTAGACATAGAAAAGCGTTCAGTGCTTAACAGAATTGTTCTGCACTTAAAGGGATGACTTTTTTGAGTTGGTCAAAGACTTTGTGTTCAGTTTTAAGCTCTAGAATGAACAGACGGGAGTGAACTTTACATCTGAACTGATATTTTCTCAGGTTTTCCTCATTTCGTCGATACGACCTGATAAGACATCAGGACATCAGATAAGTCAGGAGGAAATGCTTGAAACGCTTGAAATGATGCCGTTTCCTGATGAATCATCCTTGCTAAATGAGTGTTAGATGTGCGTGTACGGTGCTGCATGTTTTGGTGGGTGTGTATCTGTGTATCAGTAAGATGAGACAAAAGCCCCCTCGGCCCATGGTGCCTGTGCGGCCCGGCCTCAGTGACCCTGCCATTTGATTTGTTCCTCCATTGCCACTGTTTATTTCTGCTCTTCCTGTTTGCGCTCAACTGACCGTACACACCATTCCTGTGAATGCTGGGTAAAAAAAAAAAAAGAAGAAATTAAATGGTGGGGTGTTGCTGGTTGTGCTGTGGTTGTGGTGGGTTTGTGGGTGGGTGGGAGGGGGGGGAGGTGTGTGTGCAATGTGTCAAAGATCACACAGCGCTGACAGAGACAGAAAAGACGGCTCTCGACCACAGAGCTAACATGTCAACAGAGATTAAACTAGTTTATTATTTTCAAAGAGGAAAAAAAATTACGAAACAAAAAAGCAGTCATATTTTACACTAGTGATTATTATTAAATTTTTACAACCATTCAGTCTGCATAACATAAAGAAATAATTCTACATCTTTGTTTATTTCGTATTTTTGGTACTCTGATTTATACATACAAATAACAAATACAGGAACTTTTTTCACAATGCATATAATCTGTGGGCAGGAAGAAAGTCTTTCAGTTGATCAAATGTGTGTGTGTGCATGTGTGTGTGCGTGTGTGTGCGTGGGTATAGGTTTGTTTGTGTGTGTGTGTGTGTGTGTGTGTGAGTGAGTGAGTAGGTGCGTGCGTCAACACAAACCAATTGCCCGAGACCTATAGCACATCCAAAAAAAAAAAAAAACAGAGAGAGATGCCTGCAGCCAGAGCCGCTGACTCTCTGCAAACTTAATGCAACACAATTCACGCAGGCGAAAACCGAGGCCTGCCCTTTCACAAAAGTCTCTCCCTCGTCTTCCTCCTCTTCCTCCCTTCTTTCTTTCCTCTGAGGCGTCCTCTCCTCACTCCTCTGGCGGCAAGTCTCTCCACCTGCTGCGACTCGTACCCTTCTCGTCTTTAGCTGCCCAGGGGCATGTTTCCTTTTTTTTTTCTTACTTAATTAAAAAGTCTTCATTAAATGTACTGTATTTCATACAATTTGTACAAATATATTCAACGTCTGTCCCTCCTCATCTTCAGCAAGAAGAAGAAGAGGAGGAGGAGGAGGAAGGGGAGCGGGGGTGTCCTGTTACACAGGTGCAAGGTGAAGAGAGACGGGTTTGGAAATTTAGGGAAAGAGCGTTGTAAAAGTTTTTTTAATGTCTGTTTTTGTGATGTTCGTGTGTGGAAAAATGGCGTTTTGTACACAAATGGAGCTCCTTATCATGTGGGTCGGCTGGGAGGACAGCCTCAATGTGGTGGTGGCGGCTTGAGGAGAAAAGATTCTTTCTCTCCCTGGTTGGAGGAAAAAAAAAAAAAAACACTCTTCCCCCCCGGAGGTCAGTGCGCCACAGTCAAGTCTGCAAAGCATTCACATCGCAGAGGTACACTGTGATTTTATAAAAATAAGATACAACTGAGGAAAAGGAGCCTAAAGCCTGTCGTTGTCACACCGCAGCTCGGTGGCGGGACAGGGTAGCTTAGGTCGGGCCGAGGAGCAGTTTATTTGTCTTTAAGGTTATGGAAGCAGGTCAGCAGAGGTATCGAGGGATATGGTGGTGGCGAGGCCGAGGGTTCAGGGGTGGCACAGTACGGGGCCGTCTAACCCATGGCTGTGACCATACTGGAAGGGTGGTGGGGGGCGAAGGGGAGGCTCGAGGATGGGTGCATGGGTGTGGGGGTGGTCAGCATGTGGCCGGAGTGCGAGAAGGGAGGAAAGGACGACATGTGGCGGGACAGGGCGGCCGGGCTGAAGGAGCTGCTCTTGTCCATCAGGCTCTTAGAGAAGTCGTCCATGCTGTCTTGGGACTTTTTGCTCTTCTTGGACTTGCTGGACATCTTCCTGTTCCTGGTCTGGATGCCTTCCTTCTTCATGGTCAGAGGTCGGTTGATCTGCTCTCGAAAGGAGACAGAACAGAGGGCACATTAGTATTTTGTCCCAACAGATTCGAAGCATTGTGTCCACGTGCATGATAGAAATCTTCAAAGTGGAGATTTCAGCATGAAGACGACCCGTAGTTATGGCTCCATTTACATTAAGCAACACAATAAGAAGAACCCTCGAGTGGAGGGTGTCACCAAGTTTCAAAGTGAGTAAGAAAATGTGGCACACACTGAGCTTTTTAGTTTGCTTTGAGGCTTATTTGGGGGGTTTTGTGGAGACATAATGACATGTAGTGGAGTGCCTTTACGAGGGAAATGTGACTGTCCCGTCCTGAAACAGAAGATTGTTTATATCCACTCTTTGTGTGCATATGTGTGTGTGGACTTAAATGTTGATTCATTTAAGCTGAACTGTATCTCAGGCTGTGGCTATGCCAGAAAGAAAGGGAGAAAAAGGAAAGATGGAGGGGGGTGGGTGGGTGGGGGGAGATGGTGAGAGTGTGTGCAGAACAGAGACGGAGAAGGGTCTGGCAGCTAATGTGCAGCCAGTCGACCACAGAGACACATGGCCACGACGACCGCCGGCGTCGGCCAAGTCCTCCTCTCCACCCTCCTCCTCAACCGCGTGGCCGTCTCTTGGCCAAAATGGCCCCAGCTGCCGTATTCCAGCATAGGTTTAGGCGGGAATGAGAGCTGGATGATGGAATTCCGGCTGTGGGCAGGATTATGAGGGGAGGTGGATGAGGCCGACTGGCTTTCCTGATCTTGCTGAGCGGTTCTTCCCGGGGAAATGGGAACAGGGATTTCTTCCTCGCTCTCTCTCGCCCCGTCTGAGACATTGGCATTTTTCACTGACTCTTTAAGCAGAGTGGCCTCGATGATTAGCGGAGGGCAGAGATCTGTGCCCCCCCCCCCCAGTGATGTGGTTTCATTCTCTAAGATGTGGCTCCATACTGGGTGACTTTCTCTGCCTTGTCTGCCTTGCTTCCAGCTCTGAGGCATGCTACGCCCACCTAAAGCCGGTCAGGCCTGTGCTCTTTGATGCTGAGATGTCTACCATCTCACAGAGGAAGCCTTGGGCCTCTGGCCTGCACTCGGCCGCCGCCCCGGCACATCAAACAAAAGCAGAGCCAAAGTGTTTGAGTCAATGACCACCGCAGAATACACAGCGAAGCCTCTCACATCCTCTCTCCAACACCAACAGCTAACCACCTGAAACCTCAGCCCCCGTACAGAGGCGTCAGAGCTGAGCACACTCAGAGATATAAAGATGAGGAAGACATCTCTCACACGGTGAGTAAACCCCTGATTACTAAAAAGAGGCTGTCTGTGTTTTAGGTGTTAACAAGGCCTCGTGTTTGTGGCGAGCGCTCTGTTTTCACAAGCTTCTTATCTCAGCCAAAGCTTACGGGACAATAGACTGCAGCCATCAGGTGTTTTGGGACAGTACACACACACACACACACACACACACACACACACACACACACACATCGGGAGCACATGCAGGAGAGCAGGGACTCCGCTAAATTCTCCATGAAGAATGTGGAATTTGTTTCAAAGGGCGCAAAACCCCAACAGAAGTCTGGATTTACCAAAATAAACTCATTTCACAATTACGCCAAGGTCGGGGTCAGTTCAAATGCTAATATGTAACTGGGAAATATTATTCTTCTCTCCTTTTAACCTTGGTCGGAGACCGTTTCTGCAGCGCCTAACTATCTGCCAAAAGTAACATGGGAAAATGATTTAAGAGGGAGCGCTTGCGTGACAAGCGGGGCAGCTGAGCAGGATACTCTTCCCCTTACACACAGGGATATGGGATACAGGCAACCTATATCTGTTGTCTGTGAGGGGGGGGGGGGGGGGATATTACCTACATGTGGCCTCAGAGCAGTTAGCCTGGTTATTATTATTATTAGTTTGGACCACAATGGCTGTCTGATTAAAAGTGACAGCTTTGTGCACAGGAGAGGAGAGGAGAGAGAGGGGGAGATAAACGAGTCCCTGGGGTTTTCAGATTGAGGATGTGAAATGATGTGGTGAGGCACTAACCAACCCAAAACGAATCAGGCGGATTGGTGGTCAGAGGGGGGACTTCAAGTCCCTGGTGCGCTTGGAACCAAAAGGCTAGAAATAAGAAAAAAAAATCGGCCTGGAAATTAATCGAATTTTAATTAAGCCCCCTTCTTTAATATTCAAAAGCAAGGCGGCTGCGGGCTTAGTTCACTTCGGTCTTATACATTTTAGATTCGCACTTACTGCCAATAAATCATATTAATTCTACAGTATTTGTTATCGCCGTGCCCCGGAAATTCTCTGCAGGGACAAGTCAGATAAAATATTCAGAGGAGGAGGGAAAGGTGCCCAGCAGGACGTGAGGAGAAAGAAATGGAGAGGGTGAGGAGGATGGAGGTGAAGGAATAAATATTCAAGAGGAGCTTTGATGGGCTGGAAGATATCCTATGAAGGTTTATTACTTACATTGTGCAGTTTAAAGTACAGGCCGCAGGCGTTACACACCGGGTCCCCGTTGGCGTTTCTCCGCCACAGCGTCGTCGTTGTCGTTTGACAGTTCGCACATGACGTCCCTGCCCGCCTGGCCGCGGACTGCAACACACACAGGCCACAGAATACCCCGTCACATGACCACGTAATGACCCAATCATCGAGAAGGTTTATTCTGACAGATTTAACACCAAGATTCAGGGCTTCCAGGCAAAAGGGGGGGGTGTGGCGGTGGGGGTGGGGGTGTTTGGCACTGAAATGTGGTTGAAAATTGGGGATTTTATTTAAGCACTTTGGAACATTGACTCTGTAGCAGAGCTGAGGAAAAATCTAGGATTCAAATATATTGGTTGTTTTTTTGGGTTTTTTTTTTTTTTTTTTGTGCTTGTTTTTGCTTTGTTTTTTTTCTCTCTTTGTGTAATGTTGGCAGCCCTGTATTCATGGCGTCATGCATGTTATCCTACCACGTCTCCATAAATGCAATAAAGAAAAAAAGGCGTTTATATTTTCTTATCAGATACACTCGTTATTCTCTCTCGTGTGCAATTGTGCAAAGCTGTTAGAACCCCGTCAGAACATGGCAGACAATAAAGGCTTCTTTTTTTTTTATTTCACACAGTGCATACACTCTCCATGTCCAGCCTTGGGAATTAGTTTTTGCATCCAAGTGCACGCTGAAAATAGTTTAAAATAAAGGCAGAAATACTAAAAACAGAGCTGCTTTCACTCCAGGCTAAAAATAGCGTCACAGAGCGCATACCTCCTGGAGAATAAATATTTACAGAGGACATAAAAGCAGAGCCTTGAAATGGGAGAGCTATTAAATCTGATTAAATTTCCCCTTAAAATGCGTGCTCGTGCCACGGAGGCTCGTTTTAAAACGGCGACCTCGTGACGTTTAACAATAGAAATGAGAAGTGATCATATCGATCTAAGCATCGATTAAAACCTTATTTACATATATGCATATATATATATATATATGTATGTATCTACAGACTGGGAGCAGGCTTTGTAGGCTGTGTGTTTTAAGGTGACTTTTTTCTTTCTTCTTCTTTTTTTTTTTTTTTTTTTTAAACATGACATTATGGATAGAAAGTGTGAATAGATGATGCAGTGAAATGAACCGTGTGGAAATATCTGCACGCCAATTAAAAGCATGCTTTAAAAAAAGGAAAAAAAAAAAAAAAAAAAAAAGAAAAAAGAAAAAGAAAATGTGGATATATTTTTTGCTTCGCTGCAGGCAACCAGCAGAGCAAAAGCCTCACTTCATCCTGAAAGTCATGTCTTCCCATGGATTTAGCTGCCTGTCTCACAGCCCAGTTTGCTGCATTGGCTTGACATTGATGTTATAATCTCTAAAAACAATCAATAGACAGGTGAGCGCAAAGGACACACCAACGTAAAGGACTACATTATCTCTGGGAGGGATTTCCAATTATACACACGTGGTGGCCTAATAACCCCTGCTGCTGCGTGCTGTGAATAACCAATCAGATTGGAGGAATAACCCTGATGTCTATTAAGTCTGTAGGCCTGCATGATGTGCGCATCACGCCTGGCTGTAATCCTTTTCCCTCTGCTTTACTTCTAATGTCTTTTCCTGCAGCATCACCAGCTTTTGACTTTCTTTCCCTCAACCTCTTGATTCTTTTTTTTTTTTTTTCTAATTACACCATTTGTGTCAATGCTCTAAATGTCCTCTTTTCTGTCACCAAAAGGTTAGAATTGAGCAACGAATGGCTGATAATGTGTTATTTGGTCACACAGAGTATCAGACTGGGTCCTGAGTCACTCTCTGGCCTCCATATAGGATTCTTACATCCCCCCCCCCCTCATCTTTGCCCTCTATAAATAACAACTACAAGGTCAAACGTGGCAGTTACCCATACCTGACCATCCTCCATGTATTTAAGCAGAGATTATAACACCAAACAAATCTCAAGTCGTGACTGTGTGCTGGCCTGGCTCGGACCGCGCAGCCTTTCTGTTTTGACTGGGGAAGCGGGCTGTGTTGTTAAAAGCGACTTATCTGCGCTGCTCAGATATCCGGCAGCCCTTTCCTGGGAAGTCGGGTTTTCACATTAGAGGCGAGGCGGAGGAGAGAAGAGGTCCAGAGCCTGGACTGGATCGCCATCTTTGCCTCGAAAGGTTTTTTTTTCTCTCCTCTCATAAGAACGCAGAGGGGAAACTCCTCTAAAGCTCATATAAGATGCAGCTCTGAAGAAAGGGGCTTTCCCTGCAATAACTGCAAAAATAGCTCCACCTAAAGCAATCGCAAAAAACATATGTATATATATATATCCCCAAAAAAAAAAAAAAAAAAAAGCCTACCAGTGGCCCAAATGTGTCCTAAATACTAAAATGTTCGAATCATTTTCATATGATGGAGCTCATTGTGCACTTTTGAATGCAGGCCTGCAGCCACACTGCAACAAGCTACAGTAGAAGCAGTTTTTTTTCTCTTTTAATGGAGGCAATGCATCTCCAATATACACATGAGGCCTATTGTTTAAGCAGAATACTCTTGTCAATCAATGACAATTTTAGCAAATAAAAAATAGCATCGTCATTGCATTTAAAAAAGAAAAAAAAGAACTGTGCAGTTTTTCTATGGTAGTATCTGAAAACAGAGACCTGCACTTGTCGAGTCAATTTCCTGCAGCTAATAGGCCTACTTCTTCCTGGATAGGGGAAAAACAGAGAGAGAGACGGAAATGTCATCAATAGAGAAACGTGGTGGAGACGTACCAGCCGCCGCTTGGGTTTGATGAGAGGGCGATTCTGCCCGTTCATCTTGTGATAGAGTCCGCAGGCGTTACACAGATAGTGACCCGTACCGTCCCGCCTCCACAGCGGAGTCGACGTGGCCCCGCAGTTCACACACTCTCTACCCTCTGCAAGAGCCAACACACACACACGTACACACACAGAAGATGGAGACAGTGTCCAGGTCAGTGGGTCCTTCGAAATTATATTAAAATATATATATATGTATATATATATATAAATAATAATAACTCTTGATGCATGTAATCTATGCTGCAAACAGAGGAGGTTAGTGGGATGAGCGCACATACAGAGCAGTTTATAGAGCATGCAGCAGGAAGCGACACAGCATCAATACAACACTCTATTATTATTATTATTATTATTATTATTAATAATGTAACAATATAAGCACGACTTTTACAGCAGCAGTTATTTTATTTAGAACGCACACACACACACACACATACACACACATACATTAAACACATGTGGTTAGTGCTGGTGGTGAATACAGCATCTGTGTCAAGGTCCATAAGGCAAAAAAAATCACTCTCATAAACCACAAAATCTTCAAGCTACGAGTCCTTGAACAGGAGTTTTAGGTGACTTTTTTTATTTATTTTTTTTATTCAATAAAACAGGCCTTCTTCTTTCTCTCATCTCTCCATTAAGTAATAATAATAATAATAATAATAATAGTCTCTGTATATTATGTGTCATGTCTGTGCCCTTTGTTTTGAAATGATTGAGGGACGTTCAGGTTTGACTGGCACTTCTCTAGTGACACCGACAGGTGAGACGCGCACTAACAGTTTGATTGGGGGGCCTGAAACTGAAACAAGGGAGCTGCAGTCACAGTCACATTATTTGAAAGCAGAGACTCACACACTGCGCTTTTGTGCAACGCCGAGAGCCTTTTGCATTTTCATGCAGTCGCACTTCCCCTTTTCTTTTCTTTTCTTTTTTTTTTTTTTACGGGCTGCAAAAACACGCTCAGACCGACTTCTTGACAAAGAGAGAGAGAGCAGCGTTTAGATGTGACAGACGTGTCAGCACCTGGACCGGTTCTCTCTCTCTTCTTTCTTTCTAAAGAAGCCTGGTGCTAAAATCAAACAGGACCTGTTTCGGATCCAATGCATATGACATTAAAAAAAAAAAAAAAACAGGCCTCTGCAATGCAGATTTTATCTGTTGCACAAAGTGTGTTGAGGCTTCAGAGAAATGCTGAACGCTGTCTCTGAAATATTAAGTTTACACGAGGGGGAATGCTCCTCAGATCGGGGAATATCTCTAAATGCACATTATCTCACATTATCCTCGAATTAAAATCTTTATTTTCAGTAATGGCCCACTGTATGATGCTGAATAATCCCGATGATATGCATCAACTAATCCACAGTTTTCTATACTCCCATCAAAGCCGCTGATATTAATCTCATTACAGGAAACTGGTTTTCAGCTGCGCAGCAATAACCTTTAAAATAATTACCCCCCCACCACCACCACCACCACACCCCACCCCCCCTCCACAATTTGGAAATGTCTCCCCTCGCTCTCCCTGTCTCTCTCCCCTCCCTCGGTGGTGCATGCTCTCTGCCACGGCGACGGTTCACCCGATTTTTCCCTGTGAATGAACAAGCAGCATCCGGTGCTCTACCGCTGGGTAAACAATGCAACTGTGGCGTGCACTGGTCTGACAGTAATGGGATTATCTTAAACATATAAACGGGGCGACACAGCCCAGAGAGCTGGCTTCCCCTCCGTCTCTCTCTCCCTCTCTGTGTTAGTGCAGAGGGAGATGGAAAGAAAGAAAAAAATGACCTAAATTAATCTAAGCATTCAACTCTGAACTCGTTTGCGTCATGGTGATTTTTATTTTGCTGGGGGAAAAAAAAAAGAGTCTGGGAAATAGAGTTGTACATTTTATTTATCTTTTTTCCCCCCCAGCAAATGTTTTTTATTTTATTTTAATTTAATTAGTTGAATAATCAATGTAAGATTATATTTATTTCTAATAAATTCTAATCTTATATCATCAAATTATCCTGATTATTATCATGATTATTATTATTATTATTATTATTAGCCGATGATGAAAGACAGACCTTTGAGGCACTCTGAAGCGCCTGTTTAGGATACAGGTTGACCCGAATGGCCTTTAGCCCCGCATGGAGAGCTTGTTCATGTGAGGGGTGAAAGAGCTGCTCGTAGGTATTTTTTCTTTTTTCTTGTATGAGATTAAACATGGCTGATCATTAAGGCTGCAAATCTGGGGAATAATGTTAGATCAAAAGGGAATGTAATAAAGCGCACGCCTACCTGAACAGGACCTTGTTTTTGGTCTTGTTTTGGAACCATAACTAGAAGATGACCCACCTATCAGGCTACTTGGTGGGAAGAGGCCTGGGCCGTATTCAGGGACATAGGATGGGTATGTGGCGATGGGGTGGTGGGCAGAGGCTGACCCTGCTCCGAGGGATGCCACGCTCCGGTTGTGAGCTGACTCCAGTTTCATACTCTCGGCCAGGGTCACCTGGTACTTTATGCACTCCTTATCCTCCTGCCGCCCGGAGCTGCTGCCCGGGGTGGATATGCCCGGGTCCGGGGATACGTCTTTTGGAGGGGTCGGGGGAAACGTGAAGAGGTGCGGACTGGAGTGACCGGTGGGCAGGGAGGAGGAGGAGGCCGGGGGATAGACGGACAGGCCGGTCGGGGAGCCGTGGTGCAGGGGGTTCTTGGGGAAGGGGCTCAGGTTCCAGGGGGAAGTGCTGTGGTGCGGGGCGATGCCTTTGCTCCCCTCCAGCCAAGGCAGGGAGCCGTGCAGTAATGAGGGACGGCACACCTGGCTACCTGGGGCAGCACAGAAACACAAGAAAACATCACAACCTGTCCTCACTCTGCTACGACAATAAACACACATGCATTCATTTGTCATTTACAAGCGTGGGAGTCGAGCTTTAGGCCTAAACAAGCAGCGACAAATAAAAGAGAGCACACGTTTACGCACTGATTTACCAGATACATTCACTGACATTTTTATTCTATGTTAACATGCAGCACACAGCCGTGTGTAAATTTTCCTCCAGAATACTTTCTAGCGAGTTTCTGTTCCGCGTAGAAATCATTCGATCCCCTCTGATGTAGAAAAACTAGAGTTTCATGTGGCCACGCACGTTCACGATTTTGCCCTTCACCGTTTTCACAGAACAGGCCTTGATGTCAGAAGCTGAATACGTGTAAGTCAAAAAGCTCAAAAGAAAATACGAGGTGTCTGACTGTGAGGAAGTTAAAGGCTTACAATACAGGGAACTCCACAAATGGCTGCGTTCTCATGACTGAATAATTAGAATAAAGATAAATATTGTGCATGCGCGCAGAGGTGAAAACAGGATCCCGAGCGACAACCAAAATATTCCAGGTGTATCTGTGCCCTCTGTGCCAAAACATCTATTTGTTTAAATCCGTAACCAAACACTCGATTGATCCAGAGAACAAATTACGCACGGGCTTTTGAATAACTTCTTTGACATATGAGTCTGCTGGGTGTCATCAGGCGGTGTGTTTGAGAAGTTTAGACGGGGAAAGGCTGTGATATAAGCGGTAGACAGAAACCAAAGACAAACTGGAGGTAAACCATGCATATTTACGGCGGTGTTTCACAACACTTAAGCTCTCAGGTTTTTAAGACTAAGTCAACTCAGGCCAGAACCGAAACCTGGCCTGGATCACGGTCAGATAATACAAATAATTCCAAACACAGTGACAGTAATTGAGTATTTGCTGCGGGGGTAAATTACGCACACGGACCCAAACGGGATAATGTGCACATTATTAAATAAAAGGCCTAAAGAGGCCGTTTACTTACTGTGTGGAGGAGGAGGGTACCTCTGGACGGCTCGGACAGAGTTTCCATAGTATGGAGAGACGTGGTTCCCCTGTCCATCGATATTAAAGAGTACATCCACATCGTCAGCGAGGGGATACTGCGAAGGGTCCATGTATGAGTGGCCGAGGCCCGGGTGATGTGAGCCGGGATGCTGCTCGTTCAGCACCGCGGGATGATGGCTCATCCATCGTGGCTGATCCGCACTTACTTCCATTGCTTTGCCTTTTTCTTCAGCAAATGTTCATGCACGCCGAAGCAAACCGGTACAAGTCACAAGATAAGAAATAATCTGTCCCAAATCCGTTTTTTTTTGTTAAATCCACAGGTCCCGCGCTTGCTTCCGATCACCTGGGGACAGAGAGAAGAATTTATTGTCTTATTTTCTCTAATTCGTCTTCACATGCAGCACGACTAGAACAGGCAGGGGGCTCACGCTTAAGTGAAATTACCCGGCTTTTCTAAGAAAAAATATTTAGAAAAAAAAGAGGGAGAGAGAAAGAGAAAGAGATATTTTAACACGAAACATACCCCGCATTACAAATGCAACAAAGGTGTTGACATATAAATACGTCCAAAATGGAATCCGGTCCCACGTAGAGTTCCTGAACTTCTCCCCCTCAGAAAAAAATGTCAGTGTTTCAGCCCGGCTCAACAAGTAGTGGAGCTTTGTGCGGGCAGCGGATGGCTTCACTGCACACTGACCAGCACCAGCAAGTTAAACTCACTGATCAAATCTCTGTTTGTGCGCAGTTGTAGCCCTCTCCATTAACTCCGCTCCCCTCTCTCTCTCTCTCTTTCCTTCTCGTCTGTGCGGCTCTTGCTCGCTCACCCTTGCTCTAAGTCCCTCTCTCTCTCTCTCTCGCTTGCTCTCTCACTCACTCTCTCTCTCTCTCTCTCTCTCTCCTGCTCCTTTTTTTTTTTTTTTTTTTTTTTTTTACAGTGAAGGCATTCTTTCAGGATGGCGCCAGGCAGCTCAATGCTTGCAGACAGCTGTGGCGCGACGCAACTTAAGGAGGGTCTGTCAGTGTCATCAGTTAAGGGGAGGGGCCTGCCCTAATTGAATATAACGTGGGCCAGGAGAGATGCAGAAGTGCTGCAAGATTTTTTTTTTTTTTTCAATGACCTTGCCCAAAAAGATATTAGCCTATTAAAATATGGATATTTCTTTTTAGTGGGCCTAATAAAACTTAACACCTTATTATGCATGCAATCATAGTGGGACACTGAGGTGATGATGTGTGACGTTATTATGGCAGTTTGAATGAATCTATAAGACTTTAGCACGTCTATATGTATAAATAGGCTGCAATAAACATTTAAAAAAGAAATGTGCGCATCGACCTCTTACAAAAGCCTCTGACTCATTAAATTAAAATAAAAGCTCTAAAGAATGCAGACATATTTTTGGATTTTTGCGTGCGCACGGCAGAGGAGAGGGTGTAGAAGAGAAGAGCTGCAGCAGAGCCTGTTGCTCCGGGCCAACGGCAGGTTGCGGGACATGGAGGCTCTTAAAATTGTGACAGTGCGTCCTCTCGCGGTGACAGGCACGTTATTCTAATGGCAGACCCGAACTGAGCCGATCCCTCTCACCGTGGAGCAGGCGCGGACAAGGGCGCCCGGGAAGGCTTGAGCTTACAGTCTCCAAAAGATAAAACAGATGAATCAAATAAAACTCCTGGTGCGGGCTATTATTGGCTGTCAGTATCTGTGCAATAAGCTGCCCACTGCAGCAACTCCAACAGACAAGCAACAATGGGTCATGTCATTATTTATTCAAAACAGTGCATTAAATGTAACACGATAGCGCGCGCAGGGAGTGATTTCCCCCCCCCCCCCACCCTTCCTCCACTTCGCTCTCCAAGTTTAACAAATAAGCAGCTATAATTTAAAAGGGCAGCCCCCTTTTCCCTCCAAATGAGCGAGGAATTCACCCTTTATGCTCAGTGTCACACAGGCATGATGCCGTGCGTCTGCGGCGTTCTTCACCTCAGTGCGCGGCAGAGAGGGAGCTGCTCCTTGGGGAAGTATTTTATGTCTAAAGCCCAGTTTGGCTTCCTCATATGCTCTGAGATTGGCAGTGTGTAATAGTAATGTGTGTGTGTGTGTGTGTGTGTGTGGTGGGGGCAGCCTCGGCGACGCCACTGGATGTGACGTCACCACGGTGTAAACAGTCAGGAAATGAACCCTCTCACGGCGCGCGGCAGTGGGTAGGCAGCGGGAGCGCGCACGCCCTTGCACCACGTAGGTATCAGCAGTATCCTGAGACAGGCTGATATCAGGTGGGGTCGGCTGAGTGGGCAAATACAGCAACAAAAAAATGCATGAAACGGACCATCAGTAATCAAGAGTAGGAGGATCAGTTGGATGAAGGTTTGTTTTGGTTTTTTTTGAGCAATTAAGATTAATTTTAAACGTGGGAACCTACAAGGCCACGCGCTCAGGTGATGACTCCATTATTGCTTATTCGTCTAATTCCCAATTTATTTCTCTCCCCCCACCCCTCCCTCTTTGATGTCGAGGTTGTTCTCAGCCGGGCGCGTGGGAGCACAGACTGAGAGAGACTTGGCAAAGCGTCCTATTTTTTTTTTTTTTCCTCTCCAGGATAGCCCTACCTGGAGAGAGAGACACAGAAAGAGGGAGCGTTTCTCACTCAGGCAAACCTGAGACTGAACTTGGATGCAAACTGCTGTAGCTGCCATTGTCAAGCTGTCAGCGGACTCGTGTAATTATCCTCTTGAAAAGTATCGCGGAGCCATTATCCACAAAGTACCCGTTATAGGTGCTCAGAGGCAACACATGACGGTAAATGTAGCCTAAAATCCCGATTATGTTTTTTTTGTTTCTTGACTGGATGTATCGAAGCTTAGAGAATGGGACATGGAACCCATCCCATGACTTGATTCCCAAGCCTCGGTGTCAATAACGCCGGAGCTTATTCAGCGCGGAATAAGACTGGCTCTCTTAAAAAGTTGTCATATATAATCCTTAACTGTCGCCACGGAAGGAGAAATAGTGTCTCCAGCTCTCTTCCTCTCTCAGTGTGTGTGAGAGTCTCAAACGAGCCCCTGCGTCGCTCTATTTCGGAAGTTACCGGCCTACAAACAGCAGTGATGCTGCGCGTAAAGGTTGATTTGTAAAAGTGGGCGAGGGGCCAGTCTGGCTTTTGATGGCGGAGATCATTTCTCAGTGATTATGTCAGCCAGCTGTTATTAAAATCAGGACATGGTACACTTTCTTTTTCTACACTGCGGCTGAGAATTTAAGACACGAACGGATTATTCCATTGCCAGTGAGGGGGATGAAATGTTTTAGATAACGTGTGTGTGTGTGTGTGTGTGTGTGTGTGTGTTGTCCCTCAACTTCCTGTGTATGGCCTCATAATCATTGTCTCTCCTCATAAATAATAATTTCCTTCCGTCAGCTGATTGATCAGAGGTCAGGCAGATACAATCACATAACAATAGTAATACATTGTGCCAGTAATGTGACACTGGTAGCCCACTACTGCCACTGCAGCAGCAATAATAATGTGAATAACAATGGTAATCATCCCCATCATCTTTGTTGTATTTTACACATCAACACACACAGTGTATTTAGAAACGACAGCAGATAGAAGAGGCACAGTTTTTCAATATTAATAATTAAAGAGGTGTGTGTGTGTGTGTGTGTGTGTGTGTGTGTGTGTGCGCATATTTTAACTATTCCATTAAGGTCTTTTTCATCAAAGGCTTTGATATGTAGCTCCATAATGTGCCACATTTTCATTTCAATGTAAACAAAATAGAAAATAAAATGTAAAAATTCAAACAAATTAAATAAATATATATATATATATATATATATATATATATATATATATACACACACACATATATATACTTTAGTGTCCAGCCGCTCTGTTGTGCAGGATGTGTCGCCTGACATAACAAAGCAGATGCTCCGTCACTGATTCAGAGTGCCACAGGCTAATCACTGGGATGTGATGCGTAATTGTGATATATTTTACTGGTCAAAATGAGCATTTTGAAACCGGCATAGCACCGCAGGTAACCTATATGTTGCAGCTCTTACTCTGTGAGTCATTTGTCACCTTTCTGGGCTTTTCAAGAAAAAGATCTTCTATTCTGTCAGCATGTGAACCAGCTCGGCTTCTTAGAACAAAACGAGGGCGTCAAATTCTGCTTGTCGAGCGCGTGAAACTTGAAAACAGAAGTGGATTTCCTAGAACGATTAAATGATTAAAATGAGAACAAAGCGGGATAAATCACCGTTTCTTCGAGTGTTAAAAAAGTAGCACTTGGTATTGTGTGTCATTCTTCCCATCGAAAGAAAAGAAAAACAAAATGGTGTGCCAAATGACTGACTTGTGATGCTTATCTGAGTCTATATCGCTTCTCGCCAGACGTACTGATGTAATCTGTCATTTAACGCACGGGGCCTTTTCACCTCTTAGCCTGTGCACCCCCAACAGAAACACCCAGTCACATTTTTTAGATCATTTATTAATTTTGGCGTCAACACCACGCTGATTTATCAACACCATAATTTGACGGAATTTTACATTTGAGCCCAGAATTAATCCGCAATCTAAAAGTCTGTGCGACAACTCTCATAGAATAACGTGCAGAATCTGGACGCTGACGTGAAATTGAAATGAAAGCAGAGAACCTGCTCTCCCCTCTTTGTCACGCTCAAGGCCGGAGGTGGATTTTCATCCCGGTTTAAAAGCTTTTTAGAATATTCTAATAACAGCACAGTTTTAATCCACCTCAGGTGACCAGTCCTGCTATTTAGTAAAACAAAAAAAAGACAAAAAAAAAATATAGAAATAAATAAAATAGCCTTTGAGAACAACACAAAGGTGTGTGAGGACTTTTTTTTTTGTCGCTGTGCTCTTCGCAGAATAACAGTTTGGGGCTCTCGGCCCGTGACAGTGCGCGTGTGATGCCCTTAATTTGGCATCCTATTCATTCCAACAGCGGCTCTCTCTCCGCCATATCAAGACATATCGGCCAAAGACGAGATGGAGGAAACTAATAACGGAGGGAAGCGCAGCCTCAGCAAGCCCAACTCCATTTTTTATGACCCGCCGGCAAGGTAATCAGATCAATTTCACGGTTTGTATGGGATTCTGCCTGTGCCACCAACCTGAGCGCCAGGTAATAGGTCGTTAAAACCCCTCATCTGCGCTATTTTGGGGGGTGGGGTGGGGGACGCTTATGAGATGGGAGGCTAAATATTGTCAGAAATGCGGCTGGCTCTGGTTTTCACACATCCAGCCCGGGTATGCGTGAACACGAGCTAATTATTAGCAAAGCAAATTTCCGCCCGGGTTAAAGCGAAATAACGGCGCGTGTAGGTCAGCAGCGAGCACAGAGGCGAACGACGACGTTAAAGGCAACAATGGCGGTCGTTATGGATGTTGTAGCCAGTGTTATCAACACCACAGCCCCCTTTTTTCACAGCCGAAGTGGAGAGAAATGAAGGTGTAGCTAACCGGCAGCTTCCTTTCTGCACTCGGATGAATTCCGGCGAATGTGCTGCTTTTCTTTTAATTAAATCGTGTGTTTTTCCGATGGAGTTCATTTTATTGGCATTTAAGCCAACGCGCAAAAGCCACTCACAAAAGTTTCCCATCGGTCATTGGCGAGCAGCATCAGTGAGCTGCGGCGTGCGGAGCTAAAGGAAGAGGCAGCCCATTGGACAGAAGATTTAGGATGCAGAGCAAAGCTAAATATTTACTGACCTGTGGTGGACGCCGGGAGGACGGAGGCTTTTTTTCCGCAGATGTGAAGAAAGAGTGACATAGAGATGGAGGCGCCGATGGCGTTTAGAGAGAGACAGAGGGAGAGAGAGAGAGAGAGAGAGAGAGAGAGACGTGGGGAGGGAGGGGAGGGGAGGGGGGGGGACACACACTCACACCCTCACTGTGGCGGCTGTGGCGCTGCTGGTGGTGATGGTGCACGCGCCCTCGGTCCCGGAGTCACATCATCGTGCAACGAAAGGCACGCGCGCACATAGGCTACCGGGCAGGCTGCACGCGCACATGGGCCTCCTTTACCGTACTTACTGTACAGTGCACGCCAGCTCTTCCGGGTCTGACAGCATCACAAGTTAGAGGAGTAGGAGCTGGGTTTATTCATAGGAAACCAACGGAGTTACTCAGAGGGTCACAATGGAATATTTATATCAGGCAGCCATTTGTTAGATTTTTGTTTTCCACCACTGCATGTTCTCTATACTGTTTTTGTCTGTACTTTTTATTTTGATGACACTGTCTGAGGTAAGGCACCTGCCCCATACCAGGTGACGCCCACAGCTGCAGGCCTGATGTAAACGCCTCCCCATAATCAGGTGTTAATGAGCAGGAAATGTAGGACATAATCTACTTTTTTACGTCGTTAGATGTTAAAAAAAAAAAAAAAAAAAATCACTTTCAATGCTTCCAATGTGGAGCTTTTATATGATCAGTGCGGTACATGTATTTCCTTGCATGAGCTGTGCAGGATTCCGTATGTTGTGTAAGTGTATTATCTATATAACCACCTGGTGCGAATGGCGCCTACAGTTTGTGCTCTGCACATATTTCAGCGCGGAATACAAGATCTCTCCGTGACACACAAAATGTTGCACCTCCTTTTGTGCCGCGAGAGGAGCCTTTTTCTCGCCCCAGCCACAAAGGACAGATGAAGCCATAGCTGGTGTCTAATCAGCGCCAAAGATCCGCGCCAAACTCCACAGCAATCACAGCTACGTTTGAACAATGTGTCAGCAAACAAATCTGAAATCTTTCCGTATCAATATGGTAATGTGATCGCAGCGGCATTGTGGCCCCGGTGGTTTTAGCAGTTGTTCTCAATATGGCAAAGCTTCCACATGCATCCACCACTAACCCGGAGCATATAGAGGCCTGCTAGCCTGCTTATTGACACCATGGTTCATTGAAAGGAGCACCAAGCAAATCCGATCCTTCTCTCTGTGAAATGCACTGAGGAGAGGAGAGGAGGAAGAGGAGGAGGAGGAGAGGAGAGGAGAAGAGAGGAGAAGAGAGGAGAGGAGAGGAGAGGGAGGATGCTGGAGGCTTGGTATCTCTCATGTTGCGCCTTGACTCTTCGAAGGAGAATGTAAACTGATCACACCCAAATCTATCTTTGGGGGAGAAATTCAATTAAGGTAATAAATTAAAGATAATTGGCACAAACCTCGTTGTATAAACTTACGAATGCGACTACAGCCAAATGTGTCTCTTTAAACCAATGAATAATTCAGTATTTCCATGCAGGGTAAGCGGAGCTTTTCATTTATGGAATTAGTATTTTAATATCTAAATAGAATTACAAACTAAACACGCGCAGATAGTAATGATTTATTAATCTGGATTTGACGTAAATAAAGTGTTTATTTTGGGAATTATTAGCTCTTCGATTTCAATGTAAAGGTGAAGTTAATGTGCGTCTGTGATAAATGCGCATATTGATGCCTTTGATATGCGCTAATGAAAAACAAGGAGCGCTGTTTGCGCCGCACGTGATTAACGCATATTATAGGTGTAATAAAAAGATTAATTGTGAGGGGGAAAAATAAGAGGAATCAATTTTGTCTTGTTCAGTCGGCGTACAATTAAATAAGGGGGGAAATACATTTTAATTTTTGAAAGGGAGCGGATATAAAACCGCATGCGTCTTGGAGGAGAGGAGGGGGTGCAGATTTCGTGGAGTCAATCCTTAATTAATTGTAAACGGAGACTGTAAATGGCGTGGATGCCGTTTAGTGTTTACCTCGCGTCACCAGGCCACACTGTATCACATTAAGGCTGTGGTCTCCGCGTTTGCGCTCCCCCGAACCGGGCTGCAACGGGAGCGCGAGCGCGGTGCCCAAGTCCAAAGTCACGCTCCTTCCTCTTCTTCTTCTTCTTCTTCTTCTTCCTCCTCTTCTCCTCCTCCTCCTCCTCCCGCGTGCGCCCGCCGCCGTGAAATCGCGTGATTAATGTAGAATTTGACGCGAGCTCCCGCGTGACAACAGCTAAGCAGAAACCCTCCGGTACACTGGGCCGTAATAACAAGCGGAGCCTGCGCGCACTGGCCTTTTTATTCCCAGCAATTCTATCAGAGGCTGCTGATAGTTCTAATCTCCCCGGCAGATAGAACGAGGAGTCACAATGTCACCTTTATATTCTCATTAAACACAGCAGCATTTTTTTAGTCACGTGTGCCTCACCTTTTTTTTTTTTTTTTTTTTTTTAAGACTTAATTTTGCAAAGCATCCAGTGGAGCGCGCGCTTTATCTGTGCGCCACCCCATGCGCCGTGGCTTTTCTGCCCCCTTTTAGCGCGTAAACGGAGTAAATCATTTACGGTCACCCGCTTTTATGGCTTTCCTGGTGCAGCCTAAATTTTATTAGACACTTCCCACTCCAAATGTGAAATAAACGCTGCAGTATATATCTCCCTTTTCCTCCCCTGCCTACATGATTCTCCGCTGTAAATGTCGAATAAGATGACCTTAATTTGAGACAAAACACCTCCGAAAATGTATGGGCCACGTATTATCTATTTACTTATTTATTTTCTCAATGTGTTTTATTATTCTCGTCCTGTGCACCCTCCAAACGTTAAGCCAATATGTGTGTGTGTGTGTGTGTGTGTGTGTGTGTGTGTGTTTTTACGGCGGCTTCTCCCTGCGATTTTATTTTAAAATATTAGGCCGAGGTGGGGAGAATTATAAACGACTCTGCTCTTATCTGCTCCCTTCACGTATCCAGGATCACAGAAGCTGATTAAGAAAGAAGTCACAGCCAACGCTGGATTCATAATGATTTGGAATAATGAATCCTTATCTCTCCTCTGCAGATTATCAGCCTTTCAGCTCGCCATGTTTTGTTACATGGGATAATTTATTGCATCTAATACATCACAATGAATCTGATGGGGGAAAGTGATGGCCATGTTAGGAGAGAGGCTGCTTTTTTATATCCCGGGGCAATGAAATGCCTTTACGATTTTTAATTGGTAAAATATAAGGGGGATCTGATAAAAAAAAAAAAATAGAAGCACAGAGGTATAATCTTGCCTGCTAGTGTTCCAGCAGCACTCTGCACTATAATTAGTGTGTCAATTTCAACCTGAAATTAACAGCATCGACCTGCCATCTCTGCTTACGCCGGTGGAGTCAGCTAGATCCTAATTTCGCATGATTTATTTTTCACCAAGAAGAGATAATTAATCATAAACACTGAAAACAGTGCAGCAAAGTGGAGATAACAAAATATTTGCATCTAAAAAGATTCGATGAAGCTAATTCGTTTTCAACCCCCCCCCCCCCCCCCCCCCTTCTCCTCCTCCCCCTGTCTCACCCTCCCTCCCTCCCTCCCTGCCTCTCCACCTCCTCCATCCCAGGCCCACCTGATGTAGCCACTGCTGCAGTTCTCATGAGTACCTCCAAGATTTTTAATTTTCCGTGATTAATCTTTGGGTGGCGGTGTGTCATTAATCACTACATAAGGTGGAGGGGTGGGGGTTGAAAGAGAGAGAGAGAAGGGGGGGGGGGGTGGCTGAGTAAATAGCGGCTACAGTGTGGGGAGGTGTAATTGTTGGATTGTTGATGTGTAGCATCGTGTGCGTGTAGTGGTGTCACTGTTGTTGGGAAGCATGCCATCTTTCTTTTTCTTTTCATTGAGGGGGGGGTTGAAGGAGGGGAGGGGAGGGGGGGGTAGTCAAGTCAGCCACCAGGATGCAATGTGCAGAATCTCTTTTAATAATAATAATAATGATAATAATAATGCGTTTATAGAGGCCTAGGCTATGATGATAATGTATTTTTATTTATTATTATTATTATTATTATTATTGGTATTATTGGATAATCATTCTTTGTCTGAAGTCTCTTTGGCACAGTGCCCGTGCAGCTCAGAATTTTTGGATGGCACTATGTTTAAACTTGGGCCTGCTCACCGTGCCAGGATAAATTTGCATTTTATTTGCAGCTGTAATTAGCTGATCAGCATCTCTCTCTCTCTGCCCATCTTTCTTCTCATTATGATTTTGTGTTTTCGCCGCCTCTTTCACTGCCCCCCCACCCTCCCTCCTCCTCCCACCTTCCCACCACCCCACACACAATCCCTCATTTCCCAATGTCCTGGCAACGCCACCAGATGTTTATCGGGTTTATACCCAGGGACACTGCCATGTCAAACAAACCGAGGATGGACACTTACAGGCGGCTGGGTATCCAGGCAAGCCTTCCCCTCCCTCCATCCCTCCATCCCTCTCTCTCTCCTCCTCCTCCTCCCCCTCCTTCTCTTTCCTGGCTGAGCACAATAATCCTGGACTGGGTGGCCACTGGGAGTCCAGTGAGGGTTTCATATGAAAGAAAAAACAGTCAGATCACGTTGGTTGTTGCTTAAAGAGGTCTCCAAAATAGCCTGATTTAATTCACCCTCTGAAAGAAAATCTTAATCTTTTGTCAGCGCGGAGACGGGCCGTACGGGGGCTTGGATGGGAGGCCGATGCGGCCCAGATAGCGCAGATAGAGATGTGGAGATGAGCTTAATGAGATGCAAGGCTGGGGAGTTGGGGGGGGCAAACATCCAGTCAGGAGTCCTCCCAGGAGAGAGCGGCACAATGCAACCTGCCTGTTATCTGCAGGGGAATGTACTCTCTCTTTAATGAGCACTCGTTTATTAACCACACACTCTTTTAACCTCATAATTGAAAAAAAAAATGGCTGTGCAGGAGCGCCTCGGCCCCCCCACGCTGCAGCCGTATACAGTAGCTATCTGTGCGGAGATCACCTGTGCTGCAACAGTCACAACAACGCGTCAGAGGGCTGCGCACAGCCCCCGGTTGGCCATGATATACAAATATTTATCCACTGATAAGGAACCGCCACGATAGCAGATAACCTCCTATTCCACCGCGTCAGGACTCTTTGTCTGCGCAGCCTCAGCAATTACACAACACTTCCCTTCCCCTTCCCTTCCCTTCCCCTTCCTCTCCTCACTCCGTAAACTTCTCCCTTGCTTTTAATTCGTTAGAGCGTTATTAGGAGACTCCCTAAGCTGCTTTAGTCAATGACTGTTTGTGGAGTCTGGAGAAGAAAGAAAGCAGAGGAGGAGAGATGGAGGGGAGGGAGGGAGGGAGGGAGGGAGGAGGGTTTCCAAAAAAAAAAAAAAAAATGAATGAAAGACTGGCTTGATTTTCCTCGCAATCCACGGAACAAATAGCTAACATTTAACGTTTACACCCTGCCTGGCGACTCACTGGCGCTGCGGGGCCGAGCCGAGCCGGGCTAAAGTGTCCCGAAAGCCTTTGGAGGGGTGTAAGTCCCCGGCTATCGGGTTCTCCAGATCCCCTTTAAATGACTGTCAAAGAGGCAAATATCAAATTGCACGGGGTCTCAGTCTGCCCGCCCTCTCCCGCTCTCCCAGCAGTCTCTGCCAGCCTGGCACCAGTAATGCGTTACTGTAATCTGATTACTTCCCCAGGAACAGCCAGGCACTCCCTGGAAATCCACTCTTCTCAATTTGTGAATTTAGTCATTAATAACACTGACAGCAGACATCAGGGAAATGCTGATATTAATAGTATTAATATTGATTATCCATATTTAGTTAAAGATGATGGCCTCTTGATCCTTATCTAATCATTTATTATGTTATCATGACAAAAACTGATACTATCTACTGAACTTGACATAAATACTATAATCAAGCATCAAAAGAAACACTATGAGAGGAAAGGGTCTCGCAAGAAGCAATAAAATGCAAATTATTCCATTAAAATAAAATTGAGTGGAGGATAATATTAGTTTGAGTTCATACTGGTGGTGTCTAATTACATTACTTGTTACTGCAAGTTACAGTAAGTCCACTGGAAGCAAAAGAATAGTTGCTGCAAGAGAAGGCAGTGCTGCTGTAGGTCTACAGTGAGCAGAACCCCAGCATCTCCTCAGCTGTAGTATATCAGTTACAAAAGAAAAGTACTTTTATTTGGGGTTTTATCAATAAAATGAGCCAAGAGCTGAAACACAGATGTGAAGTCCAGGAAATAACAATATGAGCTGTCAGTGAATTAAGTAGCCTACAGCTGTGGTAGCCAACCCTAACCCTAACCCTAACCCCCCCAGTGGGTCACAAGATGAATCGAATGGGTCAAAAAGACAATTTGGAGAAGAATCGTTTATCTGTGCCAACAAAAAAAAAAATCTGATATTTTGCTGGTGAACTTCTGGACAATTTTACACATAAAAACATTTTTTTTAAAAAAAGGGATCAAAGGACAAAAAGGTTGGAGGCCTTTGGCCCACACTCTAGATCATAGAGCTATTTTTCCATCACAATGCCACATGTTTGGTGAGATACTAGTTCAGCTGAATGAAGACTGCTGCAGCACCAGAACTCATCAGCTGCCCCGTAAAGACGTGTGCTCCTGCTTTAAACACACTGGTCCTATACCTGCTCAGCACAGCGTGTACTGTACATCACTGTGTTGCTGTAAGAAAGTTATTTCCTAATAAAAGCACGCAGCTGCTCTGTTCCTGAGTGATGTAGTGGTTCAATAATGGAAATCAACAACAAAAATAAGGTTCTATTTCACACTAAAAAATAATGATAGAAAAAAAAAAAACAGTACAGCATCCTTAAAGGAGCTCATTGTGATGCCGTTATGCACACGCTGTGAACCTCATCACTCAGACACTACAAAAGATAAACCCAAGGTTATAAAATCTACACTGTAGTCATTTCAGGAGGGTTTAACTTCCACCGCACTACCAACTTTACCAAATTAGAGCCACGGTGCTGTTGGAAATAACACAGCCTCTCTAACAGTGGAAAGCCTTATCTGCAAAAAGGCCCATGCATTGTCATTAATCTTCACCAGGCTAATTAAATTAATCCATCGCCTCTTGGCATTGGAATATAACGACCACCACTAAATCCGTTGCAGGATAACGGATTTGTTTTTAAAACGAGAGGAGCCTCCTGCTTTAAGCAGGCCGGAGTCACTATCAGCTGCACTTCTGTTAGTTTTACTTTCAGATGACTCTAAATAACAGAAAATAAAATAAATGACACCTAAGAGATTTTTTCTTTTTTGGAAACGGAAGGAGGCTGGAGAGTTGTGGATTTGATTGACAGTCCGTCCGCGGGATCATGTTTAATCCCTGCCTCTCTCGAGCCTGTTCAGAACTCATTTCTCCACCGCGAGATGGGGGACTCAGATGGTTGCCGGGGCAACGGCGATAGTGCTAAGCCATTTCCATTTTCTGAGAATGAGGGGGGGGTGAGGAGGGGATGGGGGGGGGCATTTGCAACAGAGGTCGTCACAAAGTCATTCACAAACACAGCGGAGGGGCTCATTACTCTGAAGCAAACAGATTACTCGTTACTTTAGTGCTGAGTAACTAGTAATCATTCACCGGCCTGTCCAAGTACTCTTTTGTTTTTAAAATACCAACATTACTGTGTGAAAATACTTCATTACAAGTAAAAGTGCTGCATTTAAAATAGTACAATTACATACAGGATCATTATCAGTATTTAAAGTATCAAAGGTAAAAGTACTCCTGCAGAGAAGATGGAGTGTGACTGATGTATTATTATATGACAGGTGGGTTAGACCCCCTCCAAGGGGTCACAGGATAAATCTGGGGGGGCGGGGAGCAGGAGATGATTAATGGTGTAGGAAAGAGGAAAAAGCAAAGTTACTTAAAAAGTTAGTGCTTCGCTACTAATAACTCATAACCCAGTGATTTTATAAGAAAAAAGGTTGGAGACCACGGCCTTGATTGTAAGAGATGCGTTCTATTTTAGAAGATGATCTTGTGTTTTTATGGAAATCTAAACGTGACTGTTCCTCTTCAATAAATAAATGCAGTAGAACTGAAATATTTTCCTCTCACATGTTCTGACAGTGATGATTAAAGTGGCAGCAAATGGAAAGTGAAGTACCTCCAGTTTGTACGTAACTTAAGAGTAAATATTCTTGGTTACACTACAACAATACACTTAAGTTCAATCCTGCTCCAAAATGAAGTGACATAATCTCACCTTGAAGTTTCTTTAACACTCATCCAAAGTCCAAAGTCCACTTCTCTCAACTTCATTTTACTAATTAGATCAATTTATTTTGAAATATATCAATTCAGCTACTGTAAAGTCAGCGGGGATGGGTGTGTTCCATGTGAAAGCTGAGGAAGAGGCTCTGAGAGCAGCCGGTTACGTGACACTTGGCTTAAAAATACAGTAAGAGAATTTATTCTTTCATCATCTTCCTCACTAGGGAGCAGGAGGGCTCTCAAAACTTTGCTGGACTGGAATAAATGACGGGACGAGGTATAAAACTGTTTCCACCCCGCTGACATCACAGTCACGTGATTAAACAGAATTTCTAATATCTGTCAGGTTGAATTGGTGTATAAAATGATGCACCAGACATTTAGAGTCATGAGGTTGAATATGTGACTCAGAGTAAATGTCACAGAGCTTTAATGAGGAGGAGGAGGAACACGCTGATACCAGATATATACACGTGACTTTGCCAGAAAGTCTGGAATAAGAGGACTCTAACAACCTGAACGCTACCGCTGGATGTTAAGGGGTTAAGTGTGGTAAAACGTACACGCCTTGGCTTCCTCATTACATTTTCCCTTCTACCTTATTTCCTGTCTGTCTCTTCAGAGAGACGGCATCATAAGCATCCAGCGACGACGTCCACGAGAAGGTGAAGATGAACCGGCCTTTCTGATCAAAGCATCCGTCTATAAAGCTCAAGGCTGGCCTTCTTAGGCTGGTATGTTGCCTTTATTCTGAGGGTGCGCACACACACACACACACACACACACACACACACTCCTTCAGCCTCTAACACTGACAAATGCCTTCGCTTTCAATCAGGCTGCACAAACCTGCCATCTTTC
The DNA here is from genome assembly GCF_042242105.1 of Pempheris klunzingeri. Taxonomy (NCBI): domain Eukaryota; kingdom Metazoa; phylum Chordata; class Actinopteri; order Acropomatiformes; family Pempheridae; genus Pempheris; species Pempheris klunzingeri. The sequence goes on from NC_092033.1 coordinate 14,786,883, forward strand.
TTTTTTGGCATTTTAAATCAACTGTCTGCTTCACCTGCATCTGGATTCCTGCGCCCGTCTCCCCAGGGTGCTGCTTACATACAACCAGGTTGACAGTGTCAGCATGCCGGCAGGGTGTTAATGCACTGCTTGTTAGTTTTAATTAAGTAGCCTATAGCCTAGTGATCAGTGAGATCAAGGGCAGTAATTTAAATGAGAAGCTCACCAGGTTTCCAGTAAACTGCAGGCGACAGTGTTGGCTCCAGCTCTGCTCCCTCTCTCCATCACCTGGCCTCATTAATTCAAAACATCTTTGCCTTTCGGTTGACACCACACCTCTGTCAGAACATAGCCCACTCCTCAGTCAGTCCTGGCATCAGTGGTCTCGTAATTTTATTTTCACGACGACCAACTTTCTGTCTCAGCAGAGAGCCACGGGCGTCTGCTGAGTTTATTTGGTCTGTGTCTACACGATAAAGAGGAAAGTTAGGTGAAGGACAACAATCTGGTAGAGGAGAGTCATCAGGAGGAATAATGATAATAAGGCTAATAAGGTATCTCTCTCCAGCACATTGTTGAAGAGTTTGCATGTCGCCTATGAGGCTGCTTAAATTAAGCCACATCCAGCAGGTTTTTTTTTTTTTTTTAATATTGAATATGCAAACATATTTGACAACGAATAGTGTAATTGCAGATGATGCTTAAGGCCTGTCTTTAAAGAAAAAGCTTTCAGAATATTCAAACTGCCCTGCTTTCACATCGCACCCCCAACAGCTTTTGAAAAGCTGATGTTTTAAAAAGAATTGATAAAGGAGAGAGAAGATCCGCGGGCCGGGGTGATAGAGGAGGTGCTTTCAGGCTAAATACAGTCTGACACAGTCAACACATCTGATGAAAGGTCGGGATATTGTTTCAAGAGTAAGCAGAATAAAACTATAAGTTACAGATTGTTTAAGGAAATTGGGTCGATTATGCAGTTTGAACTGTTAGAAGAACATTTACTGAGGAAAACAGCCTCTTATCAGCGTCCAGATTTGGATTGGCTGTTCTCTATGACCTCAAAAGACGTGTTCCCAAATCAAGCTGTATCCAATTATTGATATGTTTATTAGTTTGTAACGAAGATATGTTGAAATACATGTTATTTGCACAAATAAGAACGCTGGATTTAAACTTTTCTCACTATTTTGATCATTTTGTGTATGTAGATTGGTCCAGAGTTTAATGTAATTATTGAATAATGCACACAGAGATTTGAAAGATTCATTTCAATACTAACATGATGTCCTTGCGTAGTGTCTAACAGTCTAGAACAATAAGCATGCACACATTATAACTTTAACTTTATTTGAGAAAGCAGATGCACCGTGGGCTCTAGTAAGTGTAGTAGCTTGTTTTTTTTAAAGTCTTCATTTTTTGGAAGCAGTGAATCCGAAGTGTATCACAGCCGCCGTGCTGCACAATGTGCTGGACTTCTGGCCACAAACCCCCCCAGGGTGACATTACAGCAGGTGACTCCCATCATCCGTTAACAGCCGTTAACACTTTTACCAACTTACTTTAGAGGCTTAACAGTGTGCCAACAAAGGTGGCGGAGAAGAGGACTCCAAAATAGAAAACATGGATGTAAACAATGCACGATTTCATATAGTCAAAAATTGGCTTTTTAAAACACATCTTGAGAGGAGATGCATTCAACCCATTTGTCAGACATTGTGGATACACAATCGTTATGCTGAGAAATGATGAATGTGAACAAAGCTCCACAGGGCACCTTTAATTACGAATTAGTCATTAACAAAACATCAACAAACTATTTTTTCCTAGTTGCAAAATTAAGATAAAATATAAAACACGACAGCGATAGATTTTGTAGTTGTGAAACTTAGAATAAATAAAAGGCACCAAATTTCAAATTTCACCCACGTGATTGAGGTCACGTGATTTTCATTGTGTGTCATTGATTAGTGATGGTGTTACTAACTGTTAAGTTAGTGTTCTAGGGTTAACTAAATAGCTTTTGAGTCGAAATGTTGAATACTTTACCTCTTTTCTTTTTCTTGAATTCCAGTTTTGTCCTGCAAAACCCCTCAGAGGATTATTCATGAATAAAGATACTAGCTTAACAAAAAGACTAACAGAAAACCTTTCTGAAGCCAAATGAAACACATTAAGACATTATACATAGCAGGCAGGAGCCACCGTGATTACAGATAACCTGGTAAATAATTCCTAAAGCACTTGAATAATTCACCCCCAAACCCTGTGACTCGGCTCAAACGTAAAATCATGAGGAAAAAAGATAGAGTTGTCTGACATTCAGGTCCCAGTAGATGCACTCAGGCCGCTGTTCATTAGACACTATAATCTTATCTGCCTTCAAAAACATATCCATCACAAACTGTTATCCCTGAAAACAGATAATGTTATTGTTAGATCTCCCTGACCTCAAAGTATTTCTTCCAACAAAAACAACAGGTGCAAGATGAAAAGTGTGAGGTTCTGACAGCAGAGAAAGTGGTATTGTTTTTTCGGGACTGAAATGTACAAAAGGGACCTGTGTTACCTTTGAACCTCAGCAGAGGGCCACTGGGGCATTCTTGGGGCAACTTGGTCGAGTCTTCCTCTTGATGGCGAAGTGCGACCTGATAACAACCCGACTGTTCGCTGATGGAAAAAAAAAAGACGCATACATTTGCTCCAACCTAAAGTGTAAACTGCATGTGAACTATTGCTATAATTGTATAGCTCCATACTTATCAAACATGAACATCGGCACACAAATGTACAGGCTTAACAGATTTGGCCCATGTCCTCTCGCAACGTCAACCTCTCAGTTTAAGATGAGAGGGAAATGCTGCCACAATCAGTACCCAACTCATGTGGAAAACATTCCTTATCAATTCTCCAACGTGCAGCACCAAACTGCTACCGTGTGTCTGCTCGGACCTGTGTCACTTTTTTGAGGTTAAAGAAATAGATCCACAAAAATAAAAGGGCACACTTTCCTTTGATTGGGCTTATCATAGAGCAGAGATCTGAGACTATTCTGGCCCGTCATTAAGTGCGATCAGAGCGGGGGGATATTACAGCTGAATGTATAAAAAGATTATGAGAGCTATCAAGAGAATAGTGGGGTCATGAGTGTGTTGCTGTATTTAGTGAATGAAAGATTCAGCAATTTAGATATGTCCAAATAGCCCCAGCAACAATAACCTCTGGTGAGGAAAATGCAACAAAAAGCAGATCTGCTTTTTTGTATTCAGGGGTGTCAACCTATCTGCTGAAAAGTAGCGGAAGACGGATGAAAAAGCCACGCCAGAGGCATCTGCCACTCATGTGCCACTCAACCGATGCAGATCCAGTTTGATTTTTAACTCCTTAATACTTGATTGTATTATCTGGGGCGTGATAAAAATAAGTCACTGTTTCAGCCGAGAGCAACAAAGTGTCAGTCAGGAGCCGCAGCGAAGATATGCTAAAAGGCTTTATGTGCTTCTGGCGTAGACAAGCAGATACAGAGCAGATTATGCATTATTAGCTGTTCATGGAGACTTAATTGTGAGATCAAAGTTAACAGTGTTCTATCGGTGCGAGGCAGAGCAGATTTCATTAGGCTGAGAAATATCAGTGCAATAATAGTGTCATCTGCACGCAGCAACTTCAGAACTCAGAGGATCTTCAGTATATTTTGAGAGAAATTGGAGGAGGAAATTAAGTCGCATGTAGCTATTTGGATGGCAAAATGTGTTAAAGATGTTTCAGAATTTATAAAAATAAAAAATCTAAAATAAGGGAAATATTATGACACATAAATGACAAATACAATTGGATTTCAATTTGATGGCTGCGTTCAAAGGAGCTGCCCTACATATAAAATGCATTGGGAGTTTTGTTTCAAGTACGGAGTGCCGAGATCAGACTCAGCTTTGCAGTGCAGCAGTAGGGAGTGAAGGGAAGTGAAGGTCAATGGTGGCCTGTTTCAGCTTTTTATGTGAAGTGACTTCTGGCCGGTGGTGGTAGCAGCATTAATAGTTTCTAATAGCAACTTGCAATAAGTGCATCCCCTCCGAAAACAATTAGCAGCAGCAGTATGAAGGTCAGGGTCAGGATGGTTGGTAGTTTTGACGTTTGCAATGCTGCATTTACATGTGTGGATGAAGAGGATGGCTATCAGTTCTGATAACATTGTCTTCACAACAGGAATTGCTACGAGCAACCAGGGTCAGCAATTAAGTTTTAAACAAGCCAGACTTACCCAGATTATCTAAACTACTTTATTTTGGACATGAGATCCATAATAAACCAGAATTACCCATTAAATACACAACTCTGGCACACAGGTAACACAAAGATGCAACAGCATCACGACTTATGTTCATCTGTTCCTTCATTTCAACAGTCTCACCTGAGACCAGCATGCCCTTTCTTTGCCAGTCAGATAGACGTCCTTTCTGCAGAAAGCGTGCTCTTGAATTACATGTAGGATTGGATTTCTTCTGGAAGAGAACAGACTTGCTTCGACTCAAAAAACCTCAGTAACAAGGCCAGGGTTGAAGAATGCCATTTGGATTACAACATCAGTGTTACTGAACACACATGTTGAACCTGCCAGTATGACAGAAGTGTGCACTCAAGTCAAATCAGAACCATACCTCTAAAAACAGATGGAGGATAGTTTTAGATTTTTTCTTTCTTGAACATTTTCGTTTGGTTATATACATCAAAAAGTCTCTTCTCTGGAGTGGATTATCCAAAATGATGAATGAATTAGACAGATTAAGACAACAGCAGTCACATCAGTGGACTGACTCTACGCTGTGTGTCCCAGCAAGCTTTTTCTGACATGTAGGGCTGCCTGTATGCCACGGCATCACATTTTCATGCAAACTAGGCCTGAGCAAAGGGCACTTTATCATGTTTTATCTACCATAGGGTGTAGATACAGACTTTACACTGAAAACTACTGCTACTGAATAACTACTGACTAAATCACTGCAAAACATAATAAAATCCCTGTAAAAGACCCTGTATTGGCTTTTGACTGCTGGTTTATTTGAGAAATCAAACAATGAAGAATTTGGGCAGTGGTCAGATTAGTTAACATCACATATTATTACAATACCTGCTTTTACTTTTAACAGATCTTAAAATGTGGTGTGACCGGTTATGAAGAAGGAATAAGCCCAGCTTTCTCAAGGCTTGGTGTTTTGCGTGACCAGATCGCAGAGCGGGAAAACCTCTGGAGAACATCTGCGACTCAAACTCAAGGCTGTCAGGTAACCATGTGATTGACAGGCCACATCCTAACAACATGAGCCCTTCACAGGAGGTGTGGCAGACTGCCACTGTTGCTGTGGCGCTGACCCTCCGTGAACCCTGCCGTAACTGGCTGGTTTCAAATGGCCGACTCATTTTTTATGTCTTATCTGAGCGACGTCCTGTTCTTGCTGCCTCAAACGTCACGCTCATACATATCGGTTTACACAAATACATACACAACACCCACGCAAAGTCAGCTCTACGCGTCTGACAGCTCTGTGACCCACGCTGGCAGATAAGCGCCCATCCTCGGGAGAGAGGTGGGGCTGTGGTGGGGGTCAGCCTGTTGAGGAGGCGACCCCGTGACCTGATGAAGCAGTGGGTCTGAGGGTGGGGCTAATGTCGGGGCTACCGAGGCTGCTCCCTCTTTGGATGGCATCAATGGGGTGTTGTTTTGAGAAGCAAAGAAAGGAAGTCTGACTCCTACTTAACCAGTTTGTCATCCTTCAGGTATTTTTGAAGTCTGAAGACAAAGGGGTACTATAGTAGTTATTAGTCTTAGTATTTCAATGCATTCATGAGAAATATCATGTAGTGCTTCTGAGTTTCCTCTAGACTCATCTCAAAGTGAAACTGCATCTGGATCATGTGACAACGAAATCCAAAACAAAAGAAATCTGACTATTAGTCAGTGTATATTTTATATTTCATTATGAGCATCTTGTTTGGGTTTCCTCCCCATTTTTTCTCTCCACTTTTCTGAGCCGTCATCACAAAAGAATATAATTTTCTGTAAAGTACTGTGTTCAACGTCTTCTTCCAACAGGACACAAAACTTTTGGTCATACGTGGACGTAAAATCTGGGTGTAAATCCATTCTGTTGAAAATGGATTAAAAAAACTAGCCTTTCATTTACCAGAAGTTCATCTCTGTAAGGAGGTCCTTGAAGGCAAATTTGAACATTTTGGTACAACATATTCAAATCTCTCTTTGAAGAGGTGGAGTGAGCTGAGATGGAAAATAAGCAATTTGTACACTTCTTGTTGTTGCAACATCAGGAAAATTACTTACTTACTTTTCTAACTCTAGTCTTGGTTTCAGAAGACTCATCGATTCGTTGTTTGCAGTCACGTGATTCCTATGATGCGCAACATCTGGATGGAGGGTAGGAAATGAAAAGCAGGATGGACAAGATGAAGGAAAGCCTGTACCGTTCGAGTTCATAAGATATTACGAGAGAAAGTAAGCTACATAACGATCATCTCAGAAGTAACGCTACCTTTGACGAAGTGGCCGCTGCACACGCAAGCATGATCCGACTCCACTGCTCCAGACAGCAGACGGAGGCTTACGAGCCATTTTTGCAGGCGTTTTTCAGTCCATTTCATGCAGTTTTACCCATTGTAAACAACAACTTTTGGTACTCAATAAAAGCTCCTTGTGGCTTTCTGTGTTTGAACAATTTAATCAACCCCAAACGACACAAACCCCAGGCATTTTGAGAGCTTGCGATAGAGCTTCCAATGTAGGAAATCACTTTGCAGTTGTCGCCACAGCAACGCAGTGACGTGACATCATATTCAAACAAGCTATTAAGGGTCATTGCTTGCTCTAGTTTTGCGATTTGACTTTTGATGGTAGAGCTTGTGTTTTCACTTTATCATTACGGTGAGTCAAAGGGTACATTTAGTCACTCCTGGTACTTTTTTAACTGTGGTGAGGCGAGGAAACCAGCATCTTAACAGTGGACAACGAGGATTATAAAAGGCCAATGTCGGCTCCTATCAATCTAACCTTCACCCTACACCTGTGTTACCCTCAGTGCACGCGCCGCCCCCGCTTAGCTTCATTCAACACACATCAGAGGCTGCAGCAGGTGATTCTGTCCCACACATGCAACAAGTGTGTGACAGTGAATCCAAATGAAACGGCTGCATGGTGAATCAAAGAGCATAAGAAAGGGGGTGTAGACTAGGGGAATAATAGTGTTGTGTCACTCTGTGGTTTTGGAGGAAAAAGATGAAATGAGCTCTTAGTAGTCTAGGAAACTGAAGGAATCAAACACTTCCTGGCTTTAAAGTGGAAACAGTGGAGACTTCCTCCCTCATATGCAGGTAGAGGAGGCACCATCAGGGAGGAACAAAGACGCAGAGTCTAAACATGAGGCTTTGCGCCGTCACCATCTCTGTCTTGGAGGACACAGAAAGAGCTTGTGTGTGGGAGAGTCTACGTGTGTGTATTTGGTGTGTGCGTGAGCTTGTCGGCTCTCTTGGGGTGGTAACACACACCACGGTGGTGCGGTTGGGGGGGGGGACGCGAGAGGCTCAGCGGCAATTTCTGTGGAGCTCATTCCACAACCGGTCACAGGGTTAAGTGCCGCAGTCATACACACACATGCAGACACACACACATATGAACACTGGAGCCATTGAGTCGAATGTACAGAGTAGACGCCACCAGAGGGGGGTTCCTCACACACTCACAAACACACACACACACACATACGTGGTAAATGGCAGCTGAAAGGAGAGTGTGACCACACAGGCAGCAGGAGTTTTATCAACACCCTCCTTTAACTTTCATGTACTTCATGAGCTATTGTAGACACTATACTCAGGTAATTACAACACCGCGAAGCTCTTCAATGCGAGGTAGACCGAGGTAAAGGGCTGGTTCACCCAAATAACTTTGGTGGTGTCTTGCCATACAGAAATCTAACTGACAGATATAACGAAACCTGGGCAAATAAAATCAAAATAAGTAATCAGGTTAGTGAGGTTTTAGAGGGTTTTTCTTGTGTGAACTGGCCCTTTAAGGTCAAGCTTCCTGTACTTGCTAAATACACAAACAAACAAAGATGACATCTAATATTGAATTTGAATTCAGTCTAGAGACTGGAGAGGTGAAGGTGAGGCAGGCTTTGTTGCAGATTTTACAGTCTGATTAAAGACCATCCACCTTAATTTCAAGGGAAATGTGGACACAGTTTTGTTTTTTTTTTTGTGTGAGATTTCCAGTCAGGCACTTCCAGTCATTGGCTGGCTATAGGGTCCCGCTTCAAAGTGGTAGGCTACTGTAGGACTGTCACACCAATGTATCGTAAATAAAGACATATATAAGTTTCTGTTGTTGAGATGTGTGTGATGAGACACTGGAGGTAATTTCATATATCCTTGTCAATGTACCTAAAGCTAATATAAGAACTACATGGCTATTGTTAGCCTAGCCACCATAGCCTGTCTGATTAATCAATATCAGACATTTGGATACTGATATTATTAGTTTTAGTAATATTTTTGCCATATTTATTAGTAGAATGTGATCACACATTGCATTAAAACTCTATGTCGCGTATGTATGGTACATTATCTATTATTTACCATAAATAGTTTGAATTGAGTAGCTGGTTGCTATCATTATGGTATAATGATAAGCTGTTTTACCGACACACAGTATTGTACAAAAGTCTTGGGCAGGTGTGAAGAAACGCTGTAAAGTAAGAATGCTTTCAAAAATATAAAATTTAATTGTTTATCTTTATCGATTTGCAAAATGCAAAGTGAGTGAACAGAAGAAAAATCTAAATAAAATCAGTATTTGGTGTGACCAACCTTTGTCTTCAAAACAGCATCCATTCTACTAGGTACAGAAAAAGTCAGAGATGTTGTAAGATCACAGTCAGGTGTATGATTAACCAATTACACCAAACAGGTGCTGATGATCATCAATTTCATATGTAGGTTGAAACGCAGTCATTAAGTGAAACAGAAGCAGCTGAAGGAGGCTTAAAACTGGGTGAGGGTGGATGTGGAAGACAGTTTCATGTCATAGGTCATCATGACAAGACTGAGCACAGCAACAAGACACAAGGTAGTTATTCTGCATCAGCAAGGCCTCTCCCAGGCAAAGATTTCAAGGCAGACATCCACAGAAGATCTGTGTTTTGGAACAACCTACCCGCCGAGTTTGAGTTTAAAGCATTCTTTCTTTACAGCATTTCTTTACACCTGTCTACATCTTTTGCACAGTGCTGTACATATAATTGGAATAGACATCAGGGTATTTTCTCAATATAGTCTATCTTCAGATAGTCTGGAATGGCAATGTGTGTATGTAATGATTATCTATGCCTTATGACACTCAATCAGCACTGGCATTCCGGTTTTAAGTGGATTATGTTGTGCCACAATGATGACAGCTGGTTACTCATCGTCAAATCATCTATAAACATCATTAGACTTTGTTAAATAAACTAGTGAGCGCAGACTAAAACAAAAATACTCAGTCACCAAGTGTATTAGTTACAACTAGTAAAACTAATAGAGTATAAAACAACAGTGACTCCTGTTTATTGTAATATTGGAGGATGCGGTCTGTGGTGCTGTTGAACTGTATTGTACTATACAGAGAGACGTGTCTGTTCTTTAGCCTACTCTCATTGATATAAATGGGCTGGACAAAATAATAGAAACACCTGTAAGTATAATGCAAAAGGGTTCGACAGCTCCACTAGCTGCAGCCTCCAAAATGATCATACAGTTAAATTAGCACCTCTTTAAAACAGTTTCGATACTGACATGGTTGACATATAGCTGTTCCAACAATTTACTGAAACAATATTATATTCATAGCGAATTAAATATTTTGATTCAAGACCCTGTTGTGTGAGCGCTGCTTTATCTCAAAGGAAAACAAAAGTAGAAAACTGGAGGTGTCACAAATCGTAACGTATTATTATGAGATTGAACAATGGATGAGAACATCAAATGAAGTGGGTCTGTGGGTGTGAGCACCCACTGGACATTCACTTCCTTTACAAAATGACACCAATCCATCATAGTAGTTGTAATAATAGTTGTTAAACCAGAGGTTAAATATAAAAGCAATAATTTAATACTGTGTGTACACGATGAACAATGCACACAAACTATAGATTCATTAGCTTTTGAGAGTTTACAATTCAGACGGATGTATAAAAGTGCTAAATTTACATTTGCTGCTATACTATTAGAGACCTACAGACAGTTGCATTGTGGATGTGGTTCCATAAAGCTCCAGTGGAAGCTAGTGTGGTACTGTAGCTTGGCTGGGCTGCAGAGCATCTGTCTTTGTGTCTTTGTGTCTGGGGTAAACCCCTGCTGGTGCCGAGCTTTTGTCTCTTCCTGATCGGCTCTAATGCTGCAGCACTAATTGTTTAACACAGAAACACGTCTTTTCTCCCTTTAATGTTTTTGTTTTTATTGTCGTTGATGCATTTATTACAAAACCTTTGTGGATTTTGAACACACGCCTCCCTCGCCCCTTCCCCTCCCTCCCCCCCCCACTCTCCCTTCTTCATCATCCTCTCTTTGCTCTCCCTCTCTCCCTCTCTAAAATGCCCGCCCTGAGAAAGAGAGAGGGGAAAAAAAAAAAAAAAAGAAAATGTGAACATCAGCAGAAAAAGGGATGTCTGGCAAGTTGCATCATTTTCAGAAACAAACAGTGTGAAACCGTGTTAGCCAGCCTATTAGCATATATACATAAAGACCGTGTGTGCGTGCCCGTCTCCAAAATAAAAGGAAAACACAAAAAGAGGCGAACGTTACTCTCCGCTACCCGTGACGGAGGTTTCTCAAAGAGATAGCGCTCTGGGTAAACATGTGATCGCCACAGATCCAATCAGCTCAAACAAAGGGGATAAGCAATGGAGCTGGGTGAATTTTATCGTGTGTGTGTGTGTGTGTCTGTGTGTGCACTGTAATGTAGGTGTGCATCTGTACCATAATGTGCCGTGTTGTTCATACTAAAAGTGCAGAAGAAAAGGGAGAAAGAGGGAGCCCGGCACCACTGTTATCATTTGCATCATAATGGTAAACTGATATGAATAGTGCTGCGTCGATGCTAAGCTCTTAACGTGCATGGAAATTGCTTACCTTCAAGAAATGTGTCGCCACGTTCATGTTTATGTGTGCATATTGTTTTGTGGTTTCATCATACTTTACACACACAAAAAAAAAGTCTCACGGAGGTATCGTAGGAGTGATATAGAGACTGCCGGTGAAGACGCAGCTGCCTCCCGAAATAGGTAACATGAATATAAAAAGCCAGAAATTTGGGCGGATCAACTTTTTTCATTCCAGGTTTGTTTGTTACTTCCAAGTTCTAAATTAATTGTCAAACTTTCAGCTGAGGAGAGAAAGACAGACATGCACAGATGCTGAGAGATGCCGCACACAAGTCCAAATTTAGTCCCAAAGGCGATCATACCTTTGCTGTCTGGACTCCTTGACTATGGAATGACCTGCTTGTAAAGATCAGGGCAGTAAAAACACATTTCTCTTTAAAATCTTCTTTATAACTCACAGAGTAAAACCGGTTTACAACCTGGATTCTGTGTTCATATATTTAGTCATTGTTTCTTACTTTCCAAGTTAATTTAGAGATCTGCAAACAACAAGGAAGAAACGCAGACACTCAGACAGGTTGTAAACAAACCCAGGGGTTAGTTCAACAAAGAAAACAAAGGTTAATGTAAAATGGGTCAAATTATGACCCAGTTTGTCTTACAGCACCCAGTGGTTGGTACTTATTTAATGACATTAAGCTGACATGATGAAAGCTGTAGGGTGGATACTCCTTCACTACCTGATTTGGTTTGGTTTACCACAAACCAAAGAACAAAACAAAGAGTTTACAGTATTTAGCTCTGCTGCGAGCTAAATTCTAACATGCTGATGTTTAGCTGGTGTAATGTTTACTGTGGTCACCATCCTAATTTACCATGATTGCGTGTTAACATTTGCTAATTAGTACTAAACAAAAAAATAAGCGATGGCTGAGGCTGATGGGAATATTTCTTTATATCTGTGTTTGGGATTGTTATTCTGCATCCGTTCTAACTGCGGTGAACTCTGTGGCTGCATTTGGAAAAGAGTTACAGAAAGTTTATTGTTTAATATTATCATTCAAAAGGCTTGAAAACATTAGAGGACACATCCAAAGACACAGAGTGCTCAACGATGGGATCACACCCCCTCCTTTCCCATCCAAACTCCCCCATCCTCCTTCCCTACAGTACCCACCTCTGCCTCCTCCCTCCATCATCTCCCCAGGAGGCTACAGAGGCCCTGTACATCCCCGATAAGACCTTCTCAGGGGGACAAAGGAGGAGGAGGTGGAGGGGGGGGAGTTGGGTAGGATGGGTGGTGGTGGTGGTGGTGGAGTAGGGGGATGGGGGTGGTGGTGGTGGTGGTGGGGCTTCAGGGTCACCTCTATGGCACGCTCCTGATAGCGCTATCAGCTTATGCTAATCACCAGCTAAGTGTTTCAGGACGAGAGGGAGCGGCGGGGCGCTATCCTAAAACATGCGCCTCCTACTTAACCTGCGCCATATCACGATGAGCCCCGGCTCATTCAAACAGCCGCCGCTCTTTATTTAAAGAGTGACAACAGTGACGAGACACAGAGTGAGAGAGTGAGAGAGAGAGGGGAGGGGGGTCCAAATTGATTAATCGTGTCACAAATTGATGTTAAGCGCCAACGCAGATACAGACCCTCTTTTTTTCTTTTTTGACCAACTTGGCTTTTTGATGGTATTGTTCTGCCAATAATGGCGAGGACGGGAGGGGTGCCGGAGCCGCTTTGGATGTCTGACGGGATGGCGTGAATACGGAGAGGGTGTGTAATGTAATGTAAGGCGCCATTGTTACCTGCGCTTACTGTACATGACAGGTGAAAGATAAAGAAGTGTGCAGGCCAAGCTCCCCTCAACCTATATTTCAAGATGAAAAACTTGGCTGATAAATGCACCTCAGGAACAGAAGATTTAGATAAAAAAAAGTCTCAGTGAAAGTAGAATGGGAGACTTCAGTGTCTAAGTGAAGCATTTACCTAGGATGAGGCCTTTTGCTCAATCACATTAGTGCATTCAGCTTGAATCTTTCCATCAAACCTGCTCTACTGCACCTCTCCACAGCCCTTCTGTCTTCTTCCCTGCCTTACTCTCTTTAGTAAAACTTAATTCCTCTGTAACTTTATAACTCTATATGCCGAGCGCGTAGGTTTGGTTCAGAAGTGGGGAGTGGGGGGTTATGAGGTACAATGAAGCCAAGGGTTCTTCAATTCAACAAAGAATGAAAACTTGAGAGTGGATTTATATGTAGTTTACATTTATAAATATTTTTACATTAACGATAGTCTAACAAAATCTCTCAATGAAATTACATTTTTATCGCTGACCTGACATTTCATTTATTTCTGTAGATCTGTGATTGGAGTTCACCCACTTTTCATAGCGATAGTTCAGATGTCATCATTTGACACAAGTATGCAGTGTAAATTCTTATGTACTTCAGCTGCAAAGACTAATATTAGAGACAGGCCATTATTTCTATAATGTTTTATAAAACTATTTCATCATGATTAGGTTAGAATCATTCCTATTCTCTGATCTGCTCCCTTTTTAATCGGCAGTACCAGTCATTAACGTCATTTGCACTTTGTCGTTTTCTTGAATCAGTGTTAAGCTACCCTCAGTTAAATGCAACAATTCCAGCAGCTCAAAAAAGCAGAATCCCTTCCTCCCTTTCCTTGCCTGCCTTTAATGTGAAACATCTGCAGGAAGTGCAGGGTTTTACTGGCAGCAGTTTAACAGTGGTTCAAAAAAATGGCAATGCAGAGGTGATTGGAAAAAAAAAATGTGAATGACAACACTGTTACTGTGAAAAAGAGGAAGTCACAGCAGCAGATTACATAGTGTGAACTGGTAGTATTATTGTAGTGATGAAATTAGTGCTGGGGAGATGTACAGTGTGCTGAATTAACCATGTGAGCTGTTTTAGGACAGGTGATGCCAGTCCCCTTCTTTGTCTGGCCTTTATGTGTTCATTAAATTGAGGCTTGGCCAACATTTGAATACGGGCTTTGATTTTAGAGTACTTACATCAACCCACAGCTTCTCTCGTCTTGATTCTGGCAGCGCTTCAGTAGGACACAATGTAGAGAGACTTTTTGTGAGTAAATTAAAGTTGTTAAAGTCAGGCGAACAAAAAACAGGATTTTGAAAAGTGTGGTGGACACGACCCCCCGTCCCCAGTGGAAATGTCGCCCTTGCCATCTCCTGACAACCAGCTTCCCGGTAAACCCTGTAAATGAAGTTTGATGCGGCACTGTATCTCCTCCCACCTCCCCCGTCCATCTGTGTTTTCTCCTCCGTCCCTCAGTCTCTACTCCTGTTTAGATAGAGGAGCTTTGGGGAACCCGGGGGACAGGAGGTGAGGTCCACAGATAGAGGACCCCATTGTGGTCCAACGGGAAATGCATTGTGGCTGGATTTGTCCAGTTTTATGTAAAAGCAATACTCTTTTCACCTGAACTAATACAAGCTGTGGCGTAAGCCCCTTACTGCCATGTGCTGCATTTTTCCCCTAATCTCTCTGGATTCAGCAGCGTCCCCACATACCTCAGGGCACTCACTGATAAAGCCTTAACTCTATACTACTCTCCCTCTCCCTCTCTCGCTGCACTCTCCCAGCCTTGTTTGCAGTCTCTCGCCCTTTTGCTTTTTCCCTGCCTCCTGCCCCCTTCCTCCTCTTTTCTCTTTCCCAGGACACCGATGAAGCAGCCTAGCAAAAAATTAAAGTGATCAAGAGATTTAGAGGAACGAGGAGAAAATCACTTTGTGAATTCCATCTAGGAGAGGAGATGAGAAATGTGGAGGGGAAGAGCAAAAATGAGTAGAGTGAGGGAGTAAAAGAGAGGCGGTGGGATTTCTGAACTTGGAGTGAATCAACTTCAGCATCATCTGCTATTATGGGGCTACACAGACCATGTTCATCCATACGCAGCTGATTGATTTCCTGGTCAATTGTACATATAAATTAACAACGGTGCCAAATCTAATTCCAATAGTATTAACTACAAAGTGTCTATTTTATTTTCTCTCTGTACACCTTAAATAAAAAGACAACACCACACACATCATCACTGTAGTGAAAAAAGAAGAGTCTCTGTCTGTCCCTCAACTGTCTCAACAACCGTTCATCTGATTGACTTCACACTTGACACTGCTGAATGGCATGCTGGGTACAGCTAACTCTCCATCACCCGCTACAGTACACTCAAGAACAGATGGACAAAGAAAGACGGAAGAGGCTGGAGGTGTTACATTGTAGCAAGCTAAAACCTTTCGAGCATCAGCGATGTAACTTCGGGAATGAACACTTATGTTGCCAGAAACAGCCTGGTCTCAAATAGCTAGCTGTGAGCAATGACTAGGCACAAAAGGTTAAGAAGGAAGGTTGGAAGGGCAGTTCTTCAGAAAGCTGCAAGCAGCAATACTGGACTCAATGCTATCGGTCCGTTCTGAACAGGCGTGTTTTGAACGAGCACTGCACCAGTCTGATTGCGTCAGACAGCTAAAACTGCTTGGTCAAGGTTGGAGAAATATAGTGATCATGATTATAATTAAAAACCATGGTAGCAACTGTGTTTTCTCTTGTCAAAGTTGGACACTTTGAGCATTTGCTAATCTGCAAGTTCTGTGGTTAAGGTTAGGCAACTAAAACTTTGTTACGGTTAGCGTAAGATCGTGGTTAAAAGATAAACACTGAGTGTTAATAGAGAACCAGATGCAAACTGTCGTCTGCAGAATCAGAGACTTAACAACAGAGGCAGTGGTCATGGTTAGAAGAAACCAATCTTGACTGCTGGCATGAAACGGGGGGCAAACTGTGGTTTCTGGGTCAAAGTCGGACACTTTTGTACAACCTACAATCCACTCTGACCTCCTCCAGTCTTACCTTCGAAGAGCACACAGTCATAATTCACACAACCGCAAATAATGCCAAGAAGACCATTTCAAAAGTTATGGGAGAAATATAAAGATCGGACGTTGCCACGTGATGTTTGGTGTGAACTTAAAAAAAAGAAGAAAAGGTAAAAGTCTATTATATCTACTACAACTAGATTTGTCCATTTTGGTACAACACAAATAAACTGAACACGCTAAACCATTCTGTGGTGCTTCTCTCATGAGATTAAAGACACTTTGTTTAGAGTACAACGATTTCCCTTGTACAAAGAAACAGCCTACAGATAACACAAACTGAATGTAAATAGGCCTACGTAAAAACAGGAGGAAAACATCATCATACATACATAAATCATGCAAAAGTTACAAAGCTTCCCTTCTACGTTTCCATGCTTTGTATAAAAAATCTTGCAAATTCCAGTCTTTGTAAGCCACAGCTGTACAGTATGTGTGGAATTTGTATGTGAATACAGCACATTTCAAATTAATATGCTGGCATAGTTTTGTTTATATTTAAAGGGGGACACACACCTATTGTGAAAATGCAATGACATCAGTCATTTTGAACCACTCACATCTGTCAAATGATGGATTCCTCTATATCACAAAACAAATAATCACACATTCTCCAGTAAAAAAAAAACCCAAAATGACACTAATTCAGTATTCACCCCCACGGCTCATTTTGGGTTGTTTTTTTAATTCCATTTAAAAACTCATCTCCATGTGTAGATTCCAACTATTTCATCGCCTATAGCCTTTGTGTAACAACTGCTCTCTACGTGTGACCAACATAAGCAGACTGAGGAAAAGCTCAAGATGTAAAAATAAAAAGCACAGATGGTGTTTTTATTACAAGCCTAATCTAACATTTAAGCTACTCTAATATCTCGGAGACACATTTTGCCAGTTCTCCTTAGATCTCCTTCTGTTAAGGTACCGCCATCAGGCATGTTTAGCTCTGCACAGGTAGGAAGGCGCCTCTCTCCCATCAGCCATGATTTGTCATAGCAATTTGAGTTCTTGCAGAAGCTACTGTAGGTCCTCCTCTTAAGCAACCAAAAGCACATAGCACTGACAGAATCTTTATTCAAATGAAGATCCTGTCAAGAGAGATTAACTGTTCATGAGCCCACACAGGGATCTTCTTGCCAAAAACTACAGATATTATACCACTGACTAGTGCTTTAACATCACTTAATGTCCTCAGAGGTCTTCCATCCTTTCCTGTTCTTGAGCATGACTTTAAAAATGTTACTTTCTCTTGTTTTTTCTATCTCCCTAATCTACCTCAGGCTTGTAGACTGTCTTGTCGTCGCACGCTGCTTGATCTGGAAGTGTATTGTCAGAAGAGGCTGAGATTGAACAGTTTAACGCTGAAGGGGCCACACGACTGAGACTTTCCCCCTCTGTGAATTTAGACATAAGAATGCAATATCTTCCTTCTCTTTCACCGTGTCCTTGCTTTGGTCCGTTCCCTTTCTCCTCACTCCCGCTCTTTTTTATCTCGCCCTTGTGCTCGTCCTCTATCCTCATCCTCCTCCTTCTAGCAAAGACTTGAGTGTCTTTTGAAGCCATTTTTGTCCTCAGTTTCTTTTCTCTGTTCGCTGTTTCAGGTTGAGCAGGAGGTGAGTGCACACGAGACACCAAACACAGGCGGCAGCATTTTGAGTAGATGTTGAATGTCTATATTTAGTTACAGCTACAAATGGCTTGATGAACATTGCCACTCGATCACATCAGCTATGCCATAGCCTGCAAACACTGCAAGTGACTAAATGATAAATCTGTCAATATGTGAGACTTGTTATGTTTATATTTTTCTGATATTTCCAAAGTGTTTTTGGCCCAAGTTTTTAGCTACTTCCCTTGTTAAAGGTGTGAGTTGCGTCACAGAAACTGCAATCAACACTCATTACCAAGACAACTGGCAACCTCTGTCTTATACACCAATAATAGTATTTTTAGTGCTGGTGTTCCTCCAACGATATTTACCTTACACCTAGTCGCCTTTTCCCTTTCCTTCATCTCTCTACACAAAGATGTCTTTATTTTCTCTTTTGGGCTAATTGGTTAGGCCATTAAATGTCAGAAAGTAGTGAAAAGTGCTCATCACTATTTCCTGGAGCTGAAAGTGACATTCTCAAACAGTCTCCCAAATCCCAAACTACAAAAAATATTCAATTAACTGCGATATCAAACACAGAAAAGCAGCACATTCTAACATTTGAGAAGCTGGTGCTTTTGGTATATTTGCTTGATAAATGACAAATGATTAGTTGATTTGTCGAAAATGTGGCCAATTAAGTTTCTGCCCATCAACTAAACAACATGATTTCACCGTTAAAGATGATAAACCTATTGAAAATTATTTTCCCATTAACTGCCACTAGGAGAATCCGGAAAGCTTTTTGTTGTACTAAAATTCCCGTTTTCTGATTTACAAGTAGTTATGTGAATACTTGCGGCCGAACAAAAATAATTACTAATATTACCTTTCATTCCTGATAAAAGCAATTTTTAAAAATATCTTACACACCTTTTTCTTCCCTGCCATTTGCAGGTCCATTACTACATTTGTTTAGCCACTAATGCCACCAGCTGGTTGTGGAATAACGTGAAACCATTAGCAGAAATGTGTGTTGTTTTAACTGTGCAAGTCCATCACTGAGCACAAGATACATACAGAATGACCTTCTCATCAAAACATTGCTCCATAGTGCTACTGGTGGTAAAAAAAATTCACACAGCACCTTTAATTTAGCTGGATTTAAGAAACCCATTGATTTTTAACCATGTGTATATAGTGCTAGTATGTAGTAGAGGCTGTTGGTGTTCACATCCTTAATTACACAAATGTATTAAAATCAATGTAGCGACAATTAATCAATGTTAAAACAGGTGAAGGAGGAAACTGTCCATCTCGTGGGTGGGAAGCTACGAAGGTGTGTGGGTGGTGTGCATGTGTGTGGGTGTAGATGGGAAGCCACGCATCCACATATCACCGCTCTCCATCAGAAAATTTCTATCAGCAGATAAAACAAGGAGGAACAACACCTCGGACAAGATACGCCTACACTAATCTCCAACACTTATCAACGCTTCCCTGCTAATATCTCCTCTAGTTTTCCCTCTGTTACCCCCCCCCCACACACACACACACACACGCACAGAGTCCCTACCCACCCGACCCCACCCTGAGCACACACACGAAGACATACACATCATCTGACTCCTCTCTCACCACCCCATTGTGAGCGCCGGCCGCCCTGGCAATGTGCTGCCGTGTGATACTGAGAGAGGGCAATTCAGCCTCTCATAAAGACCAGGCTATAATCTCCTCCCAGCGACAGGTCCACCTACCCCACCCACGCACTTACACACACCTCCACGTACACACAACCCCGGCACGTCCTCGCCATGCAACACCTACACACATACACGGTGACAACGTAAAGCCGCACCCAGAATGACACGCACCATTATAAATAGTCTAATCTATATGGTAATAGTGTTGTATTCTACAAGCAGAGAATAGGGATAAGATAACATTGTGACTTCAGGGTTTGTACTGCCTTCTATGGTAATTGTTATCAAAGGTTATTTGGGATGACATCGGCGCCTCCTTGTGATTGGCTGGGCCCTGTTATTTACGATATGAATTATGATAACCATGATGTCTCTCTGCTCCTCTCCCTCGCTGCTGCCTTGCCGGCCGCCAGATACAATAAATTGCTATCGTTAATCACGGCGCTTTGTTCTGCCATGATTACCCCTCCACAGCAGTAAGAGTTTTATTTAAGGGAGAATATGGATTTGTCATCCTTCTGGCGGCAAAATGAAACTGACAATATTTTATGTCCTGACATTTAATTTGTAAAAGCGGACGCAGGCTGCATTTGCATTTTATGACACACTCTCCCTCACTGATCTATCTCTCTTCCCTCCTCCTCGATGTCTTCCTCTCCTTTTATACACAAAGTGGAGGTGACATTTGTGGATCAGGTTGGGGCTGGAACGAGAGCAGAGGAAAGGAAACGGCGAGGCGATGAATGGTTTTGAATGTCGGCCAGAGTTTACGTGTTTTATTTGCATGCTGCCTTTTTTTTTTTTTTTTTTTGCTCTAGCACATTGCGTGGCCAACAAAATGAACTAAAAATAGTTTAGCTGGCAAACTGGTGTTGTTGATTTACATAACACACAAATGACGCTCTTATCTCAGCAGTATCGATACACTTTAAGGTGATCTATTATCTCTTTATTGATAACTCCGACTATCTGCACAGTTACACAGTGTAGTTACAGGACCAAACATTCACCTTTTGAGACATTCCAATTATATTTACACTCTTGATTATCTGTTCGTTTTTATCTCTGTAACTTCTTGGCTTTCAGTTGTGTATACATACAGTGTAACATCTTAGTAACATTTGGATGTTGTGCTGATTGACTTTTTGTCAGACTTTACTGTTTTAACGATATAAATACAATAAAGCATCATTCCACAACTTGATATTTTAGGCACTTCAAGAGCCTTTTTTTTTCATATATGTTGCACTGTCCACTTACAGCTGACACCACTTGTTGGTGCCTGAAGCGAGAGTGTAAATGATTCGGCATCGTTAACGTTAAGATTTCATCAAAACTGAAGCATGCCCCTCATCCCCAGTACGCTATGCTTTATTCACCAACTCGTTTTCGTGCCATCATGCCTTCATCACTCTGGTCACAAATTTATGGTAAATGCATGATTAAAACGTTTGTTCCCTGATGCAGTGATTCACAGGTGTAAACATGCAATTATGGATGTATATTTTAGAAAAAGTAAAAGAAAAGTCACATAGACAGTACC
This sequence comes from Pempheris klunzingeri, assembly GCF_042242105.1. Taxonomy (NCBI): domain Eukaryota; kingdom Metazoa; phylum Chordata; class Actinopteri; order Acropomatiformes; family Pempheridae; genus Pempheris; species Pempheris klunzingeri. Next base: position 14,807,766 of record NC_092033.1, read on the forward strand.
CTTTAACGTAAAGTACGATTGTACACTCCAAGTGGCAAACATGCTCCTGTAATCAATTGGAAACCATCGGGGAATATTAAGAATCGCTGCGCTACTTTTGTTAATTATCCATTTTAATACATTGTGCACTGCAGTTATTGTTGCCTCTAGCTCTCATTCTCAACCCAAGATGGGTGTAGTCAGTGGAAATTGTGTACAATATGGCTGGGTATCATTTGAAATTTCATTTTCAGTACAGATATTTGAAGGAAAAAAAATCAATACCTTAATCTGAAGACTATAAAATGTCTTTCTTCTTCTTCTTCTTCTGCTTTCATTTAACAAAACAAAGAAAAGCTTCTCAAATTTATTGGTGTTACATCCAATAATAATCATATTTGGCACTAAAATTTTGGTTGGTGCTTGTGCCAAAAGACTTGATCCCTCACCTGATTCCCACCCACCAATACTGGTTAGTCAGTTGTGGAGTTCTGGGTACCCAAACAAGATTTAAAAAGTAGTACTGTCTTACTGTACTTCCTGCTGATGAGTGCTATGATGGTGATCCTGATGGTTGCTGAAAAAGAAACAGTTTGTTTATTCAAAACTTATTTGATCATCTGCTTGCTCATGTTACTGCCCTGCTGGAGTGATGTTCTATAACATAACGCCACAGCAATCCCTGATCCCAGCAATCAAGTCAGACAGCCTGACAGACACGATGGCCAAATCATACATTTGTCTCAAAGGGCTCTAAGATTTAGCGACATAAGATACCCCCTGTCCTTGGACCATTGATAGAGGTGAATAAAAATGCCAGAAAGATAAAGGAAGTGTAACAGAGGAAGGAGACAGATTCCTCATGTGCAGAGAAAACAGCAGAGGTAGTGGAAGAAGCTTGTGACATCATATTTAGTTTGAAAAAGGAAAAAGGGTATTGTACCGTTAATTAATGACTTTGTGTTGACATTTGACCTTTTTAATGTCCAGTTTAAGATCCAGATAAAGACAGCAGGAAACGAAAATAAAAATAACGTCAGCATTTTATGAAACATCAGCATTTATCACAACTCACTGAACTCTGAGCAAAATTTCCAAGGCCTAGAATTCCACATTAGTAGGTCATTCTAATGGACTCTTCCTGTGAACGTGGTAAACACGAAATCCTTGAAGGCATCATATCACACGCTACGACACAACCCTAACCCAGATTTTTACTTTGAATATCAACAATGTGTTAATACTAACAAAGAAGTTCTTAATAAACAGATCTACTGCTGTTTACCGCCACACTGCCACTGGGGTCCATATTTAAACAGCCTGCTGTGCTCTCGCACATATGCACACATACACTCACATGCATACGTGCACGCACACACACACACACATACACACTGTGAGGGCTCTCCGAGAGATAACCGTAGTTAAGTCAAGCTATTTCCTTTTCCTGTTTGTGTGGTGGCAGGCGAGCCACCCTGCTGCCACCGAGGAATGTTGATAATGCTGGCCCTGGGCTGTAATACACACACACACACACACACACATACACACATATACACACAGAAACACTAACAGACGACGCCCATGTTATTCCACCAACGGCCAAAAACTTAATACATGTAAACATGATGGGGAATAAACTCCTTGAAAAACAAAAAAAAGCCTCGAGAGAAGACTAGACTTTGAATGACTTTGACCCTGCATTGCCTCAGTTGACTCGAACACACAAACACAAGAAAACTCAATAGCGTCCCTCTCTTTTCTCTCAGCTCCACCTTCCTCTCACTTTCCTGACCTTCCAGTCCAGGGTGGATGGAAAGAGACAGCAAGCCCACTGGAACCTTGGGCTGAGTTATGCAGGAGTGAGCTTTGAATAATTGTCCCGCAATATGAGTGTCTCTGATTAATTGCCTGAGATAAGGTCTGCTTTCCTCCCCACTCCTCCCATCTGTACTCCCCCCTCCTCCTCCTCCTCCTCCTCCTCCCCTCCATCCCTCCCCAGCTCCAGCTCCCAGGCCTGCCTGCCTGCCTGCCTGCCTGCGCTCCCATAATCAGCCCGGACTACTGAGAGAGAGAAACTATTTAACTGACCCTGTCATCTTGGAGCACGATGATGGCTGTCCTAATTACTCAACAATAACAAAGGCCCTCATTTAGCTCTGACGGCTGCCTGCAATCAGCAGTTCTATGAATAACTTAACAAATAGGAATGAGGGGGAAAAAACGTATTTACAGGCACATTAATTCAAGGCCAAAAGACAATACGTGTCACCTCCAGCTAACTCGGGATTCAGGTGACAATCAGTAGGTATGTGTGTGTGAGTGTAGGCATGTTTGTGTGCATGCTAAACCTTGCACACGCACGGGAGCTAGGGTTTGACTAATCAAACCTACTTATTAGTCCAGTATAAGACATAATAACTCTACACGTGTCACAAAAGGGTTCACGAGAATTTGAAGATTTAGAGTAAGACTTGGTATAATTGTGGCTTAAGACCGATGCAGTGATATCTTAAAATTCAGCATCCAGAAGTTAAGGCTAACGGGTTGACAAATGCAGATCGTCATGGCAAATCCACTATCTTTAAATACATAATTTAAAGTGTTTTCTTAGCGAGGCAGAAAAGCTTTTTCAACACATCCCAACATGTTTAAAAAATGATGTCATGAAAAAGGAGCTCACGTCCTTTACTTAAAGTAGTAAAAACAATACCTAAGTTAAAAAAATACTACTTGTATGTTTAAACCTGGAATTAAATGTATATAAATACTTCAGTAAGAAAATAATTCAAAATATAATACTTCATAACACTACTTAAATAAAGGTACCATGTGTTACCAGCAAAAACTTTAAGTTTCCAAAGTAAAACAGAATATCATGACATACCAGTACAAGTATATTGGATTATGATTACTGATACATAATCAAGCTGCATGTCAGTGTTATAGCTGGTCAAGGTGGAGCTCACTGTAACTATACTTTGTACTGTCAAGTCGAATTTAAATTAAATCATCATTTTACAAGCTAATCATATGATTTCTATGTAAAATCTTAACGTGCTTAGTAACTATATCTGTAATATAAATGTAGCGCAGCAGAGTGTACGGCATAAAGCTGCACGTACCTCAAAACTGTACTTAAGTACAGTAGGTACACGGACAGCAACAATAATAATGATGGTAAAACATATTAGCAAAGATTAGCAATAGAATCATTTCCCATTAGGTGTTGCTGATACAGCAGACTTTACATTTTGCAGCTGTTCAGTGAAATCATCTCTGAAAAGTTCGCTTATCATGAGCTGAGAAAAACAGTTTTCAGCTTTGGGAATTCAAAATCAAAATCATGTGAAAGATGTACTTTTGACAGCAAAGAATCCATACTGACAAGCATTTTATGCATCAGTGCTACAGATACTAAAAGGATGACTTTTAAAATAACTATTAATAATCACATAGCACCTGCTTTGGCAACAAACTATAGAAACTTTAACCAATCAAAACTATAGAAAATTGCCAATATGAAATTTTTACTTTTTAACAGATTTCTTGATGTGGGTGATGCACATACTTTTCTTTTTAAAGATTTCCTGTGATAGTTCATATTGTAACTGATATTTTTACCAAACCGTAGTAGTGTGGGGAAATGTATTCAGCTGTAACTAACAGTATTTAAAAAAAAATGAATGTCTTGACATTGAATTTGCTGCATTTGAGTATCGAAGTATTGATTACCGGAGAATTGATCTCATCCCGAGTTCTCTTCGCAGGCTCCTCGTAGATAAGCAGGGTATCATCGATTGGACTGTGCAATCAGAGTGCATTATGCCCGTCATATCAAAGAGGCATGACACCAGATCTGAGTTTTAACAAAAAGACAAGCATCAGCCTGACATGCTGGTCTGAGCTCAGTCTGTGTGCTTAATTGTGTGTCTGCATGTTTCCAAAGCCGAGGAAGCCATCCGCTGCCCAAAGTATCAGCTTCTGTAACCACAGATAGCACCTGCACTTTGTTGAGCAGACTATTTACATATCAAACACCCCACCGCCTGTTGTTGCGCCCCGCACAGAAGACGCAGACAGAAAAGAAGGGCATTTCCTTCGAGAAAAATATATAAACTAAACAAGGAAGTGAAAAGAGTTATAATGGAGGCGGGTGAACTGTGCGGAGCTCCGTTTACTGATAAACACACCGGGTCTTTATAGTGTTACAATAAACTGGCAGAGCTGGACACAGGCGCGCAGGCACATAAACAGGCCAGTGAAGACAAGTTGTATAAAGTTTGACTAGAATTTCAGAGGGTTTGGGGGGAAAAGATAGAGAGGGAGAGGGGAGAAAGAGGACGTGAAGGGGGGAAGGCAGATGGGGAGGGGAAGCGAAAGCCGAGCATACACTTGACACTCAGCTAATGGTAAATCCTCAGCTTTATACTGTAATTTACTGCAGAGCCTTCGGGCCAAACTGCCTTTGAAGTGCTCCGAAATGTCAAATCAATTATTACTTAAATGAAAAAAAGAATTCAATTTGCGCGTTTCATGATAATCGGTAACATTTCATGATATAAAAAAAAGCAAAGCAATTTGAGACGATTTGAGCCCCGGCTCCATTTTTCTCAGCAATTCTTTTTTATTCATCCTACTCAGATATGCTGATTGGAATATAAAGTTGTTGATGATTGCGTCTTTTCTTCATCTTCGCCTCTCTTGTGTCATCATGATCGCAGAGTAAGGAAAATCAATTTGGCAGTATAATACTCTTCATCAATTGGTACTGGGCGATAATGATGTTCTACACCTGTGAGTGTGTGTCTGTGCGAGGGTGTGTGTGCTCGGTGAAGCTCGGTGTTAGGAAGAGTAGCGTGGAACAATACACCTTCTTCATGATTCATTACGTTCTAATGTCGCTGCGTGAATAAAGACGGCGCAGGCCCGCTGAATTACACAGCCCTCACACTAATGGCTCTGTAAAATAGGCCAAACCAGCGTGCACGCAGCCGCCCCCCCTCTCTTTGTTCATGGACAGGTAAAGTAGACGAGCCATGAAGCGCTCGGCTTTTCTCAGCGACATGCTGTCGATGACAATATTGCCGGTAACGTCTGTATCAGCATAGCTGGTCTTGTTTGAGCGCGGCCCTCTGCCCATGAACGAGGCTTTTGATCTTTCCGTGATCAGCTCTTAAGGAGATTTCAATGGAAAAAGACGGTTAAAGGGCCAGTTTGCAATGATACTGCTCTTATTATTCTGTTGGAGAACCACGCCACAGACTGCTGTTACTCCAGAACCTTTAATCAAGTATCTGAAAGTTTGTGAAGTGACTAATTCTGTTAGCAATTTGAGAGTTTAAAGGCTGAAACCTATCATATGTTAATACTCAGTGATACTCTGTGCTACCTTTGACAGCACTGAAGCAGGATGGGAGAGTATTTATGGTGGACGGTGTGGAGAGTGTTTGATGTTGCGATGGCAGGCTCAGATATCTGAGGTGATTCTGAAACAGGATCACATGGACAAGGACGTCTGATTAGAAAAGTCAAACCTGATGGACCAATCAGGTTTCAGCATTTCATAATTTTGATAGGAAGAAATTAGAATCTCTTTGAACCGACCACCAAAATAATTTCTGTATTGAGAAAGCCCTATTAAAAGCCACTTTATATTATTGATTGGTAAGAATCGAGGCAACACTATTAAAGGCAACCCACGATTTATAGCAATCAGTATCTTAATGTCAGAGCTAAAGTGAGAAACTATGATTAGATTTGCTAAAATGTACAAAGTCATAATATAAACGATTAGAAAATCCTACTGCGCTACAACTTATTAAGCCAGAAGCTGTAGAAAATGCTGGCACCACAGAGTCAGCAGAGGGAGAAAATGCTGGCTGATACAAAAGTACCACGTCAACAAAAAATAAAACAGTTGAAGGGGTGGGAGATGGAGCGGATGAGGACACTCTTCTCTCGATAGAAGAGAGAAGTTACCACAAACATAAGCACCGCAAATGCTTAGAAGTTACCGAAACAAGCAGCGACCAAAACCAAAGAGGGTCACGAAGCTTAAAAAGTAAAAAAGTACCCTCTAAAAATCCATCATATCAGAGTGAGGTAACATTACAGATCTGATAACTAATCTTTAATAAACGGTCACTATCGGCCACATATTATTGTCTCAACCCTAGCAGGAAGGCGGCTGCTCAGACAGTCTCAGTGACTCCTGGCCTGAGTCAGCTGTAGACTGGATGGAGGGGGGTAGAGGGGTGGAACTAGACGTTGCTAAGGAGGGAGAAAAGAGGAAAAAGGGCAGACAGACACACTGCCAAGCGCCCACATCTCTTTCTCTCTCTGTTCTCTCCCTTTGTGTACCGTGTGGAATAACATACCTTTTCTTCCCTCCTCCCCTCCCTCTCTGTAAAGCGATCAGGGCCCCTGATAGTGATGGCGATTACAAAACCACAGGAGCAGCCTCCCCACCAAAACAAAGTGTTTTTCAGCTCCTGTTTTTTCAGGGCCTGGCGCCACCCGGAGTACCGTAAACAATAAACACGGGACGTTTTTTCAGCCTGATTCACAAACGCACATCATCGCTGGTTGGTGTGTCATTGTGAGCGATTGCTGATGCATTCAGAGGCAGAGTGTGCAGAGTTGAGTGACAGCTCTGCACACTTCCTGTGAACTTCTCATTAACTGAGCACACGTACAAACAGGCCACCTCTGAAGAGTTTGGATTTTCCATCTCTTATCGATCTCACCTGGCCTTTGTCTGCACAACCTGGGCTCTTTGCACCAAAATTAACACTTTTCCAAGCATGCGTGTGCTACCTTTAGTTGAATCGAGTGTTTAAAAAAGCGTCCTTTCCATCGACGCAGCCTCCCTATCTTTACATCTGCCGTGGCCGGCTCGCAGCCCCAGCTTGCGTCGAGGCAGTTCTGTTAAACGGTGGACTCGTAGCAAATTGACTATTACTTCAAAGTGGCCTGTGATTATGTCCCTGAGTGATTAGGGGGGCTGTTAAGAGGGAGCCACTTGAGCATTGCCAGTGAACCCGTGAAGGAATGCCGGCTCGGTGCCGGCCGGCAAGGGAAAACGCCGCCGGAGACTCACAAATCCCACAAAGCCAACGGCCGTGCAGCGCAGCACAGAACTCGGGTGGAGAAGCAGGAAAGACAGAAAAGCAAAGAGAAAAACAAGTTGTACCTGCACAAGAGTGAGTTAGAAAGAAGCGGCATAAAGGTTGAGAGTCAATGAAAGATGTCAAAGGAATGGAGCGAAAGATTTAGATATAAAATAAAACTCAAAGAAATAATATAGTCTACCCAGTAATAAGTCAAATGGAAATGTTACGATGTGTAGACACACACGTACACACTTTACTCAGGGTGCACTCAGGGCGGCAAAATCATTAGCTAAGCACATCAGGGGACAAGACCTCCAAACACTTCCATTACATTCCAATTGTTACCAGATTTTCCAACTTTTCAGCACCAAACTGTTCTTGTTTGCCCTTTTTCCCCTTCATCTCCACATCAAACGGACAATAGAGACAAGCAGAAAGCAGAGGAGGAGGAGGGATGAAAGACGGGGAGGGAGAGAGAGACTCTGGCAGTAGAGAGACCCGCGGAGCGAAGCCCCGAACGCCCGTTTTAATGGGAATAATAAGCTTCTATCTCAGGCAATTAAGTCTGCATTCGATACTTATCTCAGAGCAGAGGTCCACTGTGCCATCTAAAGAAAATGTTTGCGTTTGGAAAAACTCCATCACATAAACAAGATAAGGGGGAGAACACGTATGCGCGCCGCCTATCGCATCCAACCTCGGCTTTGTTCTTGGAAGGATAAGTGACTCTGAGGCAGGTTTTCTGGACTGGCCGATGTCCTCGATCCCTCTGTTACCAATATACACCACATGCTGCCACATCGCAGCCATGGAAACAGAATAAAAAAAAAAAAAAACGGAAGCAGCAAAAGTTTAGATTTCACAGCTACAGAATTAATCTTTTTGACCGACGTGGATTATAAAAAGTAACGCAGCATATATCTTAAAACTGGAGACGCAGATAGCTGATATGTTGTGCTGATATATTTAAATTTATCAGTTTTCAAAATAATGGTTAAATGTAATCGAGACATATAAGAATAGCCTCACTTTTCAACCTAATGTTGCCCCCTTTTTGACCGAAAATCACTAAATCCATGCTTAATGGGAGGCATACTAAAGAAATACCCAGCAACATAATTATCCATTAGCTGGGAAACATCGGGGAGGGTAGGCCCTTTAATGTAAAGTTAATAAAAGATCAATACATTAAAGCAAATAAACTGTGAAGCGAGCTGGGGTCGAATAAAACAGCCGACAACAGGCTGATGTGTAGTTCACCTCAGCGTAACCCTAATGTATACTTGCATAGTTACCAATATTATCCCGTAATTGCCGAACAAGCAGTGCTGCTGAGTGTCAGACAAACGGGGTGACGTTTAAAGATAATGGTTTTTGTTATCTGTGCAGGCGCCAAAGCAAGAACATGAACATCTTTTCATTCTTGACAATTTTTTCATCATGCATCACGTTGGTTCCATCAGCAGGTCACATCTAATGCTTTGTCTTCACTCAGGTCATGAACTGTACCCGTCCACTGTCACAGGTTACACCCTGAATCCTGAAATACAGCATTTCAGACATTCAGACCTTCAGTACAAAGCACTACAGTGACATGAGGTACTTACACCAGTTGCATCTACACAAACGCATAGTATAGTGGCATGCTGTATAATCGTATCTGCACACCATCAGTGAGCTGATTTTCTTTAGAGTTGAAACAGTTAGAAAAAGGATAAAGTATTAAGAAAGTATTCTTCAAGTGCAAATGTCAAATACCCAATGGTTGGACTGTGGACAAAACAATACATTTGAAAAGGCATTTTGAATGATTAATTGAAAAAAATTGTCCACAAATTAAGAAAGAATTGTTGGTTTCAGCCCTAATTCCATCCCTTGGGTTTCTTCTTCAGGAGTTTATAAAGTTACTTATAAAGTCATTTTGGTTTTTTTTCATTAGGTGAAATCCTCCCAAAATGACTCCACCATTGCATCAAATAGAAACATTCAAACCAAAATCAAATCATCAAATGTATTTGCTAAATGGAAAAACTGAGATTTGAAACTCATCTGAATGTAGCATAAAAATATCTAATAAATTCATTTATTTATGTAACTATTTATTATTTGGACATTCGGATGGGAATTCCCAAGTATACGAGAAAATGTGCCTTTTCTACAGTCATGGCTGTTACAATTACCATTAGTGGCAGGAGTATTGGTAGTGTTTTTAGTATTAGTGGTGGTGGTATCACATGTTAGAGTCTTAGAGTCTAGTTTTCTTGTCTTTCATTCTTTTCTTTTTTTTTTTACTTTACAGTTTTGCACCCTGTCATGACTTCAACTTTGTGGAAAATACTTGATATTTGTATTTCTATATCTTGTTAAAACCTACACAGATATCTTCGGCAGTGCTAAATTTGATCCCCAAACTGTTTAAAACCCTCGGTGTGATATACTGTAAGTAAGGGGTAGCTGCTGGTTTCAGCTGCCACAGGCGTCTCTCGTGTCTCCGGGTGTGTGGAGATGTAATGTGGCCTGAAGTGGACTGCACGGGGCTCTTTGTATGTTTTCCTACAGGTCGGGACATGGAGGCCAAACCAACACACTGAGGCCCCTCTGACGCTGAGAGCCAACGCCACCGTGGGGTCACGACCCCGGCCAGAGTGTCTCAGAGGTCACGGGGTCGGGTCAATCATAGGGGAATGTTATCCAAAGCAACAGAGTTTATTTGTTTAATTTTCCATCAAATCCTGGTGTCTGCCTCTGATCAAGATGACTGTGGATTACCAGAAGAGGAGGAGGAGAGAGACAGAGAGAAAATTGAGGGACAGAGAGAGCCTACTGCTTCAAATTAGGCTGGAAAAATAATCCTGCGTTACCCCAGCTAAACATCGTACTTTAAACTTATTGTCAAAAGTCAAATAAGCTTTACAAACCACAAAAACAGTCTTGGGCCGTGCAGCCGAAGGAGGCTGCGATTCACATGAAGGTCACTCCAAGTGTGATGAATATTTTCTCCTTTTTTAAACCACTTTTTTATTTTCTCTCTCATTCTATCTGTTAAACCACTTACACACAGTGAGAACCAGACAAGTGTCCAATTCATAAACACTGATCTGATCTTGTGCTCCAAATGAAAAGCTCACAGAACGACCAGTCGTGCAGGTTTTCACAGAATATTAAACTTCCGTTTATGTCTCTATGAAGGTTTGATGGTTTTGACAGGAAGCTGCCAACTGTACCTGCAGATCCCTGAAGTCATTTCACAGGTCAAGCATTTATCTTACGGAAAAAGAAAGTGCTTTAACATTTTTTCTTTTTTGTAGGTTTTCCTTACTAATGATGGAAACGTAGTGTTTCAATAATGTTCTTCAACTGCACCAAATGCACTTATCAAAAAGCACAATATTTGTACAGATAGGTGATCTGAAATTAAAAAGGCCCAGTTTAATTGCCTCTGCAGCTGCTTAATAATCTATCATTTGAAAACACATTTTTCATATTTATTATAGTAATTTATCAACTTAATGAAATAAATGTCCAATTGTCTAAGACTTTTTCTAAAGCTGAAAAAAAAAGAGAATAAAACTCTGGAGAGGAGAAGGTAAAAACTACAATATTCCTCTGGGAAATGTAATGCAGTAGAAACACTGAATAACTGACAATCGAAACAAGTAAAGCAAAAGCACCTCAAAACTGTACTTACATATTACTTGAGTAAATGTACTTTATATATATATATATATATATATATTCCATCACAAGGTAGGATTTATAATTGGGGTTAAAAAGACATTAACTTTCACTTATATATAGTTTAAATAAGTAGTCCTTGGACTGATGTCAAACATTAATGTATGTATGATTGTATCAGCTGGGTGGTTATCAAAACATAAAAAACTTTATTAAGTTTAAAAAATTAAATACACAGTAGTGCATAAAAGAACAAATCTGGATTGGATTTTACTATTTAATGTTCCTGCATGACAATAACAGTAAGAAATGTTAGGCTGTATGTACACACCAACACAAAATCTCTCTCTCAAAGTAAACTTTTCAAACAATCCTCCTCAGCACAAAGAGGAAAACTCCTGGTGGCCTGAACCCTCATGCAGCACGACAACAAAACCTCTGAATGACTTTTCACCCCCTCGATGCTGGAGGGGGTGATGCCGCCGGTGGCGACGCAACAATACGCTTAATTTGCTGTGTGAGTACCTGCGTACCTGCCGAGGTGTGTGTATGTGTGTGTGAGTGTGTGTGTGTGTCCCTGTTTTTGTGTGTGTGCGTCGAGATACAGCAAGAGCCCAAACAGTGCGGCGCCAGCAGTCTGCCCTTCCCTTGAGAACGTAACGGCTGAGTGCCATCGGAAAGAGAGACCGACGGGAGGGGTGAGGATGGGGAGGCGTGGATAGGGGGGGGGTTGCTTAATATCTGTACCATGAAAGTAAGCAAGTACAGGCTTTCAGGTGAGGCTGGTGATGTCCTCAATAACATGGTAATGTAGAAATAGCAGGAAGTGTCACTGTGACTCAGGCTGACTAACATAACTTAACAAGAGTTACTCAGCGGGTACATGCAAAGTTCATTCTCGCACAAATAAAAACAGGGACTTCCTGTCGATTCCCCTCCTCTAAAAAAAAAAAAAAAAAAAAAACAAGAATCTTTCATCTCCTCCAAGAGAATGTCCAGCACTTCAAAATAAATTCACTCTATCGCCACATTTCTACTTCCGAAAACCCCTCAGCGCCATATGATAATCCTACTGTGCAATGCCAACGCAGAAATGCTATCTAAATTCTTATTTTAATCTGTAGAGGAGGGAAATGGATGTATGAGAGAATATGAAAATAGGGTGAACTCCAAAGCCCCTGTGCTTACTCCATCAGAAATACATTTCTGCTGCGCTTGGCACAATCCTAATGCCAAAACATTTACCCACAGTCCTGCTGGCCTCCCCCGACCAGGTTCCACTTCAGTTCATTCATTTTTAAGTCAAATCTTTCTATGTCATGTTTTAAAAACAAAAAGAACAATAACTGGCTGAGTTCAGTCTGGAGGAGGAAGGAGAGGAGAACTGTTAGAGCCAAAAATGACTGAAACTCAATCTGGTTATGAACCAGCTCTTTGTTTTCTTTGACTTACAACTGATTCTTAAACACTTATGATACGCTAACTAGTTAGACAAATATAAAAATCTTGGAGAGAAAATATTTTTGCCGGATCGTATACATTTTACATGAGAGTCTCCCAAGGTGGACAAACCCTCCAAGTTTCTCCACAGAGGGGGATTAAAGTTTCATCCTGCTCTTTCTGTATCAAGACTATCAAACTGGATTTTCTAAGGGGGGAGAGGGGGTGTCGGGTCGGACAAGTCAGCGGGGCCTCTGTCGACGTCCTCCCCCTTTCTCAAAGCTCAAAGCTATGCCTGTCAATATCATTCTTTCAACTTTGATGGAAGAATCCAAGTCAAACCTTGCTGATTCAAACACACAACCCTAATAAAAACAAACGCACGCTGTTCAGACGGCTCTAATTCCCTTGACAGCCTTCCAGCCAGTCCCACTTAAGGTTATTATGGGCTATAAATATGCTGGTTACCAGGGCTAGAATGTCAACGCTGTTTGCCCTCGTTAAGGCACATAATTACCTCATTTACATCTCGTTTCCTCCCCAAAATCGGATGCCATTATGCGCCTCCGCACTTGACCCCCCCCTTCCTCCTCCCCCACCGACGATTAGAGTGATCATCCAATCAGCTCCCGAGCTGCACGTTTGGAAAGGAAAGGCTCCCATGATTCAGACTGCGACGGGCTGGCTGGGGCAGCTGGACAGAAACCGACAGAGAAAAGGCTCATGGGAGAAGAGATGCTCAGACGGGAAACGCAAACAAGGGATACTTCCTGGGCAGAAAGTCTGAGCGAAGCCTCCAGAGACTGCACTAACATTAAAACTGATGAGGTCGGATTTGCTGTGTGTGCGTGGCAACAGTATTCAGTGTCATTGCTCTGGTTAGCAGCTCACAAAATCTGCAGCACTATGCAAAGGACTGACCCTAAACTTGAAATAAACTCAATGTGTGCATGTAAACACCGTGTTTGGATAAAATCTGTGTTTGTCAGGTCCGCTGACCACTTGTCCAGGGACAAATAAGGTTACATGACACTGCTAATAACAGAGCATGTGGTCATGTGGACATAGGGCCTGGTAGCAGGGAATATACTGTATTTTTCACATTGTGTAATGTGGCTACAGTCACATATGGCCCCATTTATGTTATGCTACGAAACCAACCAACATTCTTCAGTACCACTCTGCACTATGTTTCAATTAGTTTGTGATCATTTGTTAAAACAGAAATTGCATTACAGTATTTATGATATCAACTGAACCATTAATCCAGAAACTACACTAGGCCTGTTTAAGGGTCCTGACTATTTCGGTTTTTATTGTGCTTTCGTGGTACCGAACAAATATGCTATTAAAGTAATAGTTTGGGAAAAACACTTACTGGCTTTCTTACCAAGAGTTAGACGAGATGGTATCTCTCATATCAGTCGGTTAATATAACGACGCTACAGCTAGCTTAGCATAAGGCTGACTCTCACCAAAGGTAACACTTGCAACTAGCACCTTGAAAGTACACTAGCATGCTAATAATACAAGAACAGACTGTTTGGATTAAACAAATTCTAATATGTTAGTGAGCTTTCTGATTCCTCGAAAGAGATGAAGCGCATTTCCCAAAATGAACTGTTCCTCTCCTTCATTTCGCTTCATTAGAGGGGAAAGTCACAGACTTCAGTCTTAAAGACATCGAGATTTAGTACAAAATCTGTGCCACTGTCAGCTTCATCCTATATCAGGATAAATATCAGCCGCCATGACCCAGCCGTGACCTTCGGGGTCAAACATGGAGACACAGAAACACAAAAACCTTCATATTTAAAAGACACCACAGACAAAACAACACTATGTGGAGCGTGCAGGGAGAGATATGTGTGTGTCACAGGACAAAATAATCTGTAGATGAGATCGGAGAGACTTCATTCCTCGCATGGTTGACAGGTTCCAGCCTCTGTCTGTCCACATCAGCCACCAAAATCAACAACAACGAATACAAAAACAACATTAGATAGAAGCTGCTTCCCTCTTCCTTCTTATCCCTCTACCAAGGCTTTCCTCCCTTTGCTGTTGCCTCCTTTCTCTTCTTTACTCCTTCATGCTCCCTCCTACAAACTATCTTTACCGGCTTACCATTATATGGTGGGAGTCTAGTATATTGTGTGTGTGCGTGTGTGTGTGTGTGTGTGTTGTGTTATAACAGTATTACAGCAGTTGTGTATGAAAACAGCAGATAAGAGAGCAGGATGATGAAATGTGAAGCAACAACACATGACCCAGCTTAAAGATCTCTGATAAAAACAAACACGCCATATAGTGCATCTACACACACACGCGGCCGCGGAGGCGCACACGTCTGACTACACATGTACACACACAAGGCATACATACATTCCAACAGATAAATACACACATTCATTGCGGAGAGAAACGCAAATGTAGCCTGTATTTGGGATTTTCTGTGCTTCTCTGCATGTGGATGTGTGTATGCGCGAACAACTGTACATCCAGCAGTGTGTGTTTTCAGTACATGACACACGGAGGCCAGTTCAGCATTGCAAATGAAAAAGACGTGATGCGATCGGGGGAGATGGTCCGAGTGACTTGGGTTTGTGTGGCAGGTGGAGGGGGAGGTGGTGTGTGTGTATGGTGGGTGTTAAAATAAGGGATAATGGGAAGAGGCATGGAGGTGTACACTAATTTTCACTGCTGCAAACTGCCCCCAAGTCTGCCACAAAATCCAGTTTAGAGAGCTTTCGTTACAGCGTGTGAGGAGAAAAAGATGAGGTTTTATGCATATTTTGACAGCAAAAAGCTCATTTTGCCACTTTACAAATGTATAATAGGAGGATGATATTGTGCTTTAATCATTCAAGTTATAGTTTTATGTGTAATGTGAAGATTTAAAATGCCCCCAAAGCATCCTCCTTCTGACAAGAACCCTGTAACCTAGAAATTCTATTTATACGTTACTAAATTGTTTTCATGATTACACTGTGGCAACAAATGTAATCACAGCCTGGCTTGTGCTCACAGACGACGTTTCTTTGAGTGAATTAAACACTACATTTATGTACTGCGCCGGGCTCACAGGGAGGTGGTCGTGGTGGGTGGCGGACACACAAAGCGCAGGATTGCGAGACCAGAGTCCAGGTTTTGCATCCAGACTTCTGCCTGTGGTTAGGTTTAGGGGACAAGGTTACGGTTAAGATCACATTAAAACAGTCCACGATCTATCTGTAAAGCCCTGTTAGTGCCTAAACATGATCATTAAAAGAACAATGCTGTAGTCACCAGAAGTGAATAGTGTATTTCAAGATTGTCTATTTTAGAGGAAAACTTCGGAGGAGATATCGTCAAAATAAAATGCCTTGTGCCAGGTACTTTAATTAAATACATTTCACCATAACATGAAAATGTAATTCGGTCGGCATTACCCTCAAAACTTCAAGCTTCCATCTTGAAGTAACTATTTTGGCGCACTGTACAACAAACACATATACGACACTACTCCCAGAAAAAAGGTAGAACTCTTTGTATTAAGTCTTGCTGGACAGCAGAGACCCTAAAGTTTCCAAAAAACACAAAGTAAAAAAAAAAAAACAGTGCGTCTTAGGGTAAAATCACTGAACCACCAGTTTTGGATGACACAAATTTTAGGCCTTTTATTTCGACTATACCTCCTTTGAAGAAACTGTCATGTGATGTTTTGAAGTAGCTAATGACTGAAGACTTTGTGTACTGATGACTTACTTTAGCTCAAGATGGAATGATGATGACAGATGGCTGACTTTGAGGTATTTACTGGTAATTTATCAGTTACATAAGTATTATTCAGCTTTATTTGCATAGTCATACCAGTAGCTGCTATGACTCTGCGTGGGCCAGTACCAGTCTTAGTCAGACATTAAGTAAACCTTTCTCTTTCCAGCATTTATTGAAATAAAGCTTTCATGTTTCTGTTTGTCTGTCTTTATCTTTTTAACATTTGTTTCATGTATATTGGTACTCGTGGTACAAATTCATCACGATGCACTTAAGCCAAAAGGTTGGCCTGAAACTAGACCAGTTTGGAAGTGCGTGATCAGTACATTTATTAAAAACTAGTTCCATTCAGCTTCCCTTAAGTCACTCCTCTTCCTGTCTTGTGAAGTATTTCAAATTCTGTATCAAAGTAAGAAAAACACACCCACACTCACACTCACACAAACACACAAACACACATCAATCAGCGGCTAGTTCTCTATCTGATGTGGAGTTGATCATGGTGGCATATAGAGGGTCTCCAATGAATTCACGCACACATCCACGCACATTCAGCCCTTTGGTCTGATAACAGAGGTTTAGGGGGAAAAGGGGAAGTTGAGGGACAGATATGTTTTTTTCCGGATGGACAGGTATGGTTTTGGCCACGCTCCGCTACTCTGGGACACCTCGGTGATTGGCATGGAGGCTGGGTCGCCTCCTCCACTGACAGATTATTCATATCATCTAGTTAGGTTTCATGAAGCAATTATATGTCTTCACACTCCGCCAACTTTGGGAATGGCAGACTATAGAAACACACACTATACGGTTTCTGATGGTGGGAAATGCCTGTCAGTGAGGAAGAGGAAGATGGTTTCTCCGGGTTCAAGCTCACATCGGGGCATGAAAGAAATAGCAGTATGAGGTATTTTCATTATGAGTAAAAGTCGGTTTTAACTCTCTTCATCACAGATTTCTTAACACGTTAGTGATTTAGGAGTTCTGAGTTATGTGTCAGCTTGTTCCAACATTTCATTAAAGCTACATATTGATGCACTATTTAATGGCACCATGGATTCAAATGAAAATATTTGCCTTTTCATATAGATTATACCTGAACACCAAAAGAGATTCTGGGATCGATACTGGAATTTGAAATAAAGTTTTAGTTTCATTTCTGGCACATCAAAGGCATTCATCCACTCACATTTGGTTGTGCCGACAAAAAGTGACGCAAGTAGTTGTGTGAAGAACGACAAACAAACCTCCCCACAACCACTGCTTGGCGTGGGCGTGCTTCTCAGAGTCAGCAAAAGAAATTTAGAGAAACTGCTGGACACAGTTTCCTCTGAGTCTGATTCTGCTCTGCTCTACCAACACCACTAAAGCGTTTTATTAATCACTTCGTATCTTGTTTGTTTAATCCCTATGACAACAAAAGCGTAGAAACGACGAGTTGTACTTACAAGGGGGCTTATGTGCGGGACTATTTCTTAACCAGGTGCAGTAACTTTCCTGAAGTCTCTGATGGTTTCCCAGCAACTTCATGGGCATGACGAGACTTCAGAAAAAAACGCGAATACACTTTTTCCCAAAATGTCGAACTATAATTGAACAAAATTAAAAAAAAAGAAAAAAAAGATGAACAAAGATAAGAAATGGGGGAAAATAAAGAAATCCTCACATTTAAGAAGCTTTCACCGGAAAATGTTTGGTATTTGTACCTTACATATATATATATATATATATATATATATATATATAAAAATATATAAATATATATATAAAAACCTACCCCAAATGAACCGAAATGACAATTAGTCATTGTGTCACTGATGAACACTGTACTCCGTCAAAAAGACACATTGGTAAATTGGCATATAATTAGCACGAAAATTACACGTTTGTGCTTCATTTTATACCACTTTGTAATTTCAAAGTATTCAGAAGCTTAAGGCCCGCAGTTCAGTCCAATGATGTACCCCATCATTTCACTCACAATTTCCAATTGCACTGATACACACCTCTACCTGTAAATTTCTGCTGGAAAAGAAAAGCAAACTAAACCACACTAAACAAAGGACAGATGTTGCCAAAAACAAATAGACCTACACTCCCTGTAAATGCTCTATTAATAATGCTGTCATGTAGCTAAAGGTTAAACAGTCATAACTTGCCTTCAGGGCTAAGTGTTAAGAGGGAGTGATTCAACAGAATTCGCCTGTGATTACTCAACCACTACCTCAGGAAATCTGTGTAGCCTGACTGCCTCTGAAAACAGACACATGCACTGCTGAAAGACGTGGCTGCATTGCCAGGGCCGGCACGTACGCATGCCACTTCCAGCTAGAAAACAAACTACACACACACACACACACACACACACACACAAAGTTTCACCACAAAAGTCGCACCGTACATTTAACACCCACCTCCGCTACCCGTCACTGACATCATGGGAAGACTGTCAGGTAGCAGGTATTGTTTTTTGGCATCACACCTGCATGAACACTGACGTATAGAAGGGACAGGAGGGTGATTTGAGCCGTTTCTCTCTACCTCAAGCACACACATACACACTAAACCGTGCACAGCCCCGGTTCTCACACCATCAGCTGTGACCTGGTTAGCCTTAAGCCGGTGTTTGAGCCTGGCCCTTAGTTGAGGTTGGCTGCTCAGACAGGGCAATAGTTTGCACTCACACTCACACACAGAAACACACATACACTGGCCAGTGTGGCTAATTGAATGGCCAGGGCAGGAGGTCCAGGTCTTTATGCTCATGAAGAGGAGCCATGAATATTTCTGTTTCATTTGGACTTCACACACTGAGGCGGTGAGAAAAGGTGAATGAGTGTGGGAACGAAAAGCTACAGGCTTTGAATATTTACCTTCCTAAGAGCTGTGTGGTGTGAATATGTATTTGTTTTCCAGAAAATAAGATGAAGACAACCAATTTAGTTTTTGGTTGAACACTGACTGTCTCTGGGAAGCAGTCAAACTGAAGTAGTTTACATCAGATCATCATCCATATCACTTATTTTGCTTTTATTGACCGACAGTATCATTCTTTACTCTTACTGAAAATAACTTAAGGAAAATTGATCTAGTAGTCCAAAAAATGTCAAAGAAATTGAATATCTGCGAGGCCAGTATGTTAACATGCTCACATTGACCAGACTAACATGGTGATATTTAGCAAGCATCATGTTGACCATGTTCAGTATCTAAGTTTAGCATGTTAGCATGCTAGTTGTTGACATATTTCAGTCTGGACCACAGTAGTGAACCAAAGGACAACCCTGCCAGTCATGTCGCTAAAGGTTCAGCAAAATGCTAAATCCTGTTGTTGAAAAGTCCAGCTTTGGTCAAACCTGTATTGATGAAATTCTAAAAAGGTAAACATGTCTCCTGAAAATTACTAAAAATTATAATATGAATAAAATCATATCTTACTGATTTTAATTGTTATCTCTGTGACGATTATGTATGGAGAATGATCGAGCAAAGAAGTTGAACATAGCGATTGTGAAGCACAAAAACGTTGCTAGGTAATACAGCATTGTGTGCGTGCACGATGTGATGTGCAAAAACTGCACCTGCTCTCTTTTATGTGTGGGTTTTTTCTATTGTTTATACGTGACCATGTACTCTACATTTATTAAAGGGCGTTAAAGGGGAAGACTATTTTATTTATGTAGCCTAATAATGCTTGTTGCACCCATAGCTCCATCCATAGCCCTTTTTAATTATTATCTTTATTTTATTATTTCGATTATTTTTGGAACATTGTCTGAGTTTTGACCTCTTTTCTGGTTAATCTTGGTGAGGCTACACTGAGGAAGGCAGTTGTATAATTCTAATCAACTGCATGCACAGGTCCTAAACTTAAAGGAGCGTATTGTTGGTTGGGACATGAGGGCTCTGTGATGTGATGCGTTTACGTTGACATACTAACGCACTTTATTTTGCAGTCTAAATGTCTTCTCTAATTGAACAGGTCTGTTACATAACATCATCAGCATATACATATTTTTCATTAACCTCCCCCCACCCCCACTTTCACTTGAAAATGTCACATAGTAATGGTGACGCACTTTCATCTTTACTTTTTGTACATGTTTTGTAAAATATTCTATTCTGTTTTTTCCACTAGTGCACGACAGGACATGTATATTTTGTCAACATTAAACCAAAACCACAAATGTAGAACTTCCTGTACTGGAAAAAGCATCATCTGCATGTCTTCCAAAACGCAAATGGAAAAAACATTTCTGGTTGAAAGCATATGAACGGAATTTTATATGATACCCGGTTGCATGTTCTGTGTTTCTCAGTAGGTTCAGGATTCATTCATTCAGGATTTTTTACTACAAAAATTACACCTCAAATAATTTTTTTCCTCTTATAGCTCTCAATATTTGTCATTTTTTAAAATTCAAGTGCTCACCAACCTATGACAATATGCAAGTGAAAAATGTCCGATTTAATGGGTTTTCATTTCAGGCCTCGAGGTGATCCATAGCTTCAATCGAAAAATACAGCCTCTGTGTGTGATGGTTCAACCCGGGGATCAGTTCATGTACAGTGTACGTCTTGGCTTTTAATCACTTTCATGTGTACGTTTTATGTATATAAATGTTCGTGCATGTGGAGCCATCCCTTCTGTGCACAAGGAAAGGAAAGGACAGGAAGTAAAGGGACAGAAATGAGAGAGAAAATGGAGTCTTGGAGAAGGAAAATGAACCCTCGGAGCAGGAGTTGATGAAGAGGTGAGAGGACGGCGGCAGATAGATGGAGCATTTGAGGCGCGGGAAGGAGAAAGAAGAAAATTGAAATGGTGAGATGAGAGTGAGAGAGAACGGAGGTGAAAGGGAAAGAGTCTGCCCTATTTGATGCAGTAATGTGTTTGCTGGTGTTCAACATGCACACAAGTCAAGAAATCAATGGATGAGTCACTGCATCACACACACTTGTATTATGGCAATAAATATCAGATATCGGCCTGCAATATTGAGCTGTTAATCTGAAAAGAATTTCATCAATACAGGTTTGAGTAGACAGTGTTGGTGTCCCATGACGTAAATGCTGATTTAGGCACTTTTCCACCCTTACAAGGATTAAAATTGCCCAATCTGCTAGATGGTAGAAACTACAGAAAACATAATCTTCTGAAATATCTTGGGGTTCGAGAAAGGTGAAATTCAAAGATATCAGCACATGTTTTCAATCAGCAGCTCCAGTGCAAAATGGCTGGACTTGTAACAGTTTTCCTGTCAAACATTCACTCGCCCACACTCATAACGCACTGCTTAGTAAAAAACATTCCGCTCTGTCTCGCACCTTGAACAGACCTGCAGGAAGTCATTTCCTTGTGATGAGACATGCCTTATTTTTAAAACAAAAACTAGTGAACAAATGAAGCATTGACTGAGGTTATGAATGCTTTCAGTTTGTCTCCACACACACACACACACACACACTAAACTAAATAGATGCAGGACAGACATAATATCTCCTTATACCTTTGCACTTACTGTACAATAATGACTCTCATAAAAGGCAAGGGGAGAGGGGCCACAGCTTCAATTATGGCATAAACACAGACGGGCAAACACACACGCAGCCACATATAAACAAACACACTCACAAATTAGGATGAGGTGAGCATCATTAGAGCGGGACTGGGACCGGAGCCACAGTTTACAGTAGTTCCCACTCTCCGTGGAGCTGCTCACTGCATTATTCACCCTAAGACCAACCCTTTAAAAACAGACCTGGTTCTGTCAGTCGGCCACCTCTTTATGTGAAGATGCAGTCTGAAAGATGAGGCCCTGCTGCTTCATTCTACTGTAGAATCTATCTTATTTTTGCTGTTTGTCTATGAGAAGAATCAAGCCTAAATTTGAGGCCGTGTATTGATCACATTCCCAAAAGCAGTATTCGTAGTAATCTTAAAATGTATACAAAAATACTTATATCAAAGTTAGCATACTATTATTGAAGTATTAGCATTAATATTAATAGTGGCACTACTGTTACTATAAAATTTAGCACTGATATTAGCATAATAACAGTACTTGTTTTAGCATCAGCATTACATACAGTAGCGTCAAAATTAGTATCAATGTCGACATGAGAGTGAGCATTCATATTAGCAGCCCACTCACCACTGTCTCAACTGTTGCTGTGGTAGCTGCTTTCGCTTCTCTGTAAATGCTGATGCAATCTGCCGCCTGTACTTGTTATGTAGCGTGACGTGGTAATGTGTGAAAACATGACTGGAGCAGGTTTATAGACCCCTGGTCAAATCCTAGTTTCAGAAGTGTAACGGTCTGTTTTTAGAATGTATTTATGTGTTTGGTATGAAAAAAAGGTCAAAAGTAAAGACACGAGATACCAGCATAAAGCAGCTTTTAGCAGCTTCAGCCGAGAAGATGTGAGTATCATAAAGGCCCTCAAACACCCAAATCAGTTGAACCCTCCACAGACACATTTTAATTTGTTAGCTGTGCGTGTCTGAATTTGGCACGATGTATTCTGATGAATGCAATTTATGTTTAAAACACATGTAAAACACACACTGCGGTCTGGTTGGTGGAGATCTGGTGTAGGAGCTACAATAGACATGCAGAGGGAACATATGAGGGGTTACAACAGTGAGGAGGGTATAGAAATGTGAGACTGCAGTAACGACGGGTGAGGCAGCAGTTGAGAGGGAACCCATGAGGTGAGGCTACGGTGAGGAGGAGATGCGGGTGAGGGAGAAGTTAGACGAGTACAACGAAAGATAGAAGGGTGAGACAAGGGTTTAGGAGGGTGAGACAGGGTTAGAGGGGTGAGACGGAGGCTGAGAGGGACATGTCTATTTTACATGCTTTTCTCTCAGACCTCATGAACAGACGCAGAGCACAATTAGTGCTGTGCATGTACGTCTACGTGTGTGTGTGTGTGTGTGTGTGTCCACGTGAATTAAGAGTGTGGGAGCAAAAGAAAATGATTTTCTGTCTAAAAAAATTGAGTTATGTGGACATACACACACACACACACACACATAAGGCGATGCATGTCCTCACGCACACACACGCACTAAACATAATTTCTCATAACAGTCTAATATGGTTCATTTTCAGCTATCAAAACACACATGAAAAGAGTGTTAACGCTGTCAACAAGCGAGCATGGGATGTGGAACCGTCGTTTTCATTCTCAATATGTCAAGGTTAGGGTGTATTCCAGCAGAGAGCGAGGGAGAGGGGGAGAGAGGGAGAGGGTGAGCG
The DNA here is from genome assembly GCF_042242105.1 of Pempheris klunzingeri. Classification (NCBI taxonomy): domain Eukaryota; kingdom Metazoa; phylum Chordata; class Actinopteri; order Acropomatiformes; family Pempheridae; genus Pempheris; species Pempheris klunzingeri. The sequence continues at coordinate 14,830,993 of NC_092033.1, forward strand.
AGGAGGGAGAGAGAGAGCGAGAGAGAGAGAGAGAGAGAGAGAGGGTTAGAGGGGGAAGGAGTGTCGTTCTCCATCCTCTGCTCTCCAGAGAATCCCATCATGAAACGCCAAAGCACAAAGAGCTCAGAGCCTTCGACTGAAACCAAGGGACCTTTTATCCAAAAGCGGGAGCATCGCTGGGGCAACAGCGCCACCCAGCAAGCCGTCACGGGTACTACACACCTCCTCCTCTTCTACTACATCCAGACCTGCCTGTCTCCATATTTAAAAAAAAAAAAAGAAAAAACAAAGGGACAGTTTTGCTACCCCACATTAATTCAATGATCAAAATGAGCGACGGTGAAACAATTCAAGTCAAATCTGCGCCCGGTTTTGAAAAACCCACCCCCACCCCCACCCCATCCAACACATGAGAGAGGTAATCAAAGCCACAGTCTTCTTTCTGTGTGGGAATCTAACCCTTAATGGGCTACACCAACGTCACAGCCAAGCACACACACACACACACACACACACATACATTTGCACACACAAAATCAAACTAATTACAATTTGTCCTTTCTCTTTTGTCCTTTTCACAGTGTTCCCTTTTAATTCCCACCAAGAACACACTGAAAAAAGGGGGTGGTGGGTATATGTGAGGAGTATAGTGGGAGGGGGGGGGTGTAGTGAGGGATTTTCCAAAGTGGCACAGTAAAATAACACACTGGAGTGTATATCGGCTTCCACTCTCCCTCATTTAAATAAGCGCCAACACTGATTTTCTAACAAAAATATGGTACTAGTATAATAACAATGAAATAAGACCCTGTGAAAACTCGCAGCCTGCAGCAAGTATTTAAAATATCATTTAAAAAGGGCTGATCTGTAATTCAGAGCGGATATGGTATCAGACGGCGTGCTTGTCATTCCCGGCTATAATCTCCACTACGCTGAGAAACACACTGTCTGCTGGCAGCACTGGAGAGAGGGAGGATGAATAGGGAAGAAGGGGGGGGGGGGTTGACTAGTTATTTTTCCTTCTCCTCTAGGTGCCGTTCGTTTGTCTGCTATCGGCGGCGAAATCTCAGAACCTATTTTAAGAAAAATCACAGATTGGGAACGAGAGGTGGAGCGCAAATGTGGGAGGCAGAAGAAGTGGGAAAAGTTTGTAAAATGAAATTATTAGATGACGGGGAGGGATGATGGAGAGATGAGGGAGGACCACGTAGAGACAAACTTTTACAATAACTTTTCACAGAAAATTAACAAATATTCTAATAAGCAATTAGTCGTTTAAAAAGTTTATCCGCCAAGGCTCATCATGCAGGAATTCTCTTAAAAAAAAAAACCATAAAATGATTATTCACTGTTGAGACTGAATGTTCATTCTTAACACAATCTCTGTTTGGTAGCTGCTCTGGAGCTGTTGATCATAGCACATGATCTTCCTCATCGAAGATCAGGGAATCGAAGGTTTTCGCATTTCCCTTTTTGGAGCACTTAAAGGACTTTTGCTCTAGCATGTCAAATATCAATGGGCCTGCTGATGGTCACATGAGCTGAGATGGACATGGAAGGCGGACAGGGACAAGGATAAAGCAACAGTTGGCTGATTAATCCATCAATAAAATACATCAACGAGTTGACAATCATTCATTCACGGAAAGTATCCAGTAAAAAAACACTTTAAAACCTCACCTTGTACAAAGTTGTCTCTTGTCATGGAATGTCCACTCTTTTTTTAGCACTTTTCATCCACGTTGGCATAAAAGTTAAGGTAAAAGTCTTTTTTTTGGATCTTGGAAGCGATAGAAGACGACGAAACAATACAGCAAAGTCCGTTTAGTAGCTGCTCTGGAGCTTTTGCCAGCATCACACAATCCAATTAATAAATTATTTCTTTTTAAAAAGTAATTAATCACTTGTCTTAGTACATTGAATATAAGGATTTACTTCTCTTCCCTTTTCGGTTTATCTTTTTTTGAGCTGTTGGTTCAGACAAACAAGCAATTCAAAGACATCACTTTAGGCTCTGGGTAATTGTGACTGGCATTTCCCCAATTTTATAGTTAGTTATACAACATTTTAAAGTTAAACAATTAATCAGTTGGACAAAAAAAAAATAATCAATGCCACTGTGGGCTCTAGCAACATTGGGTTCAGGACTTCTGGTCAAACAGAACTCTCCTTTTTATCTCGTTATCTTTCCCAAATTGTTGACAGATTATAGATTATTAGTGAAATAATAGATGAGTAGAACAGATAAATTTCAGTAGTTGCAGCCTTAAATGGAATTATGAATGACTAAGCCTGTCCTGGACACATTCTCATGAATACACACACTCTGGCAAACGCACAGACACACATTGGGTTTTGGTTAGACGTGTGGTCTGGACAGGAAAGGGCTGGGGCCGCCACACTCAGCAGGGCGCAGACCTCGGGCAGTTCACACTACACACACACACACATATGCAGACACACTGCCAGGCCATCCTTACCCACCTATCCTGTTGCAGTGGGGGGTCGGAACTGGCCAGGCCAACACACGCACACACACACACACACACACGCACACACAGACACAGTGTCATATTCAAACGCACACACTCAGTTGGCGGAAACTAGCAGTGACATGCTGTCCGGCAGCCCAGGCTCGGGGCTCTGAGGTTGGGCTGAGCCATCTATCATACAGCTAGAAACACAGTAACCCAAGACATGAGTGGCAGGGATCACACACATACACACACACGTACACACGCAGAGGCAGCGAAGAAGATATGTAAGTATTCTCACAAACAAAACACTTGCTCAGACAAAGCCGACGTCACGCTACACTGGCCGTCTATGGGAAACCCTCGTTACGAGCTGAGTCTAATGAGACATTTTGATCAGATTCCACACATGTACGCATGAATAGGTTTTGCTATTACCATCAGATGTTCAGTGTCCTGTGGTCTAAATGATTATGACAATTTCTGCTCTGACAAGATAAAAGAAAAAAAAAAAATCTTGGGTCATCTTGGGTTGCAAATTTTCACTGGATCCAGCTTTTCAAACGCTGATGTTTTTCTCTCTTTATGCTCAGAAAATGAACTGAATATGGTTGGGTTTTGGACTGTCTTTCAGACAAATCAAGACATTTGAAGATGTCACCTTCGACATCTCCACCTCTGGGCACTTATATCCCTAGTTTTTTTTAGTAACTCATCAGTGAATAATCAACATTCTTTCCCTCAGACTGTATTGTCTCATAGTTCCCATTTTTTGATGGTGACAGACGATCTTCCTGAATAATAAGGTATTTATCTATTTTAATGACGGCGTCAAACCTTCAGCTAACTGTGGCCTGTATGTTAACGGTGTAATAACCCCTGCTTAGCGCTAGCTGGCCTCGCTAACACTATCGGTAGGGTGGCTTGTTGATGTGGTTTTCAAGAATCTTCTCTGATGGCCAAACAGGACTACGCAGACCAAAAAAAAAAAAAACCACAGCTCAACAGAAAGTCTGAGTAAAGTTACAAAGACGCCTAAAGAAAAGATGACATACTACTAAGCAGCTGATTGACTTGCATGTGATGTCTGGGAATTACAGAGCAGTAGAGGATTACCATATTACAGATATTCAGCAGCCTCACTGGCAGCTATCTGCACTTTTCATCCTTTAATGGCCTTTGAAAAACTATTTATTTGTATTTTTTAGCTTTGTTAGACGGCGGCAGTGAAGAGGCAGACAGGAAATGGGGGACAGACATGCGACATAGGCGGCTGGCTGGGATCGAACCAGCAACAGTTGCGACCATTTGCCGCACGATGTAACCATTCCACTACTGAGGGTGGTCTAAACTCATATTCTCCTGACTGGTTAGTGTCCCACTTCCCAGTCACTTCCCGCCTCACAATCAAGCCTTCAGCTTGAGTAAGTGCCTCACTTCATTTGTAAAACACCCCTGTGAATGATGCAAACCGCCACTTCCCCTGTCTAAATCTCTTCCCCTCTCTCTCCGTCTGGAGAGGCCTCACCATTCACACCCCTCTGAAACCCAAGCCGGCCAGATTGATGGGAGGACGGCTCTCATTTGGACCAGGAGAAAAGTGGCCAGTTTAAGGGCTGCTACTGTATTTTAAACGCCACGGGTGTTAAAGAGACTGATGAGCCTGGTGGCGGCGGCGGCAGAGGCAATGGTGACCCTCCCTCCTGGCTCGTTGCAAAGCCCCACTGGGAGAGTGAGGGGAGAAGAAGGGGGAACGGAGGAGGGAGGAGGGGAATAAATCTGCGTGGCGGCGGGAATCGATCGTTTCTCCCTCCTATCTCATCTGCAGGGGCTGAGAGAGGCAGAGCGGTTTAAACGATCCTGACCTTGTCCGACATAAATAGTCAGAAAAGTCCACAGAGCAGATAGCTTTGTGTAAGGCTGGGGGGGAGGCGGGGGGGAGGAGAAAAGAAGGAGGGGAACGCATTGAGATAAGAAGGGAAAGGGGGGGGGGGTTGAATGAGATAATGCCCTGGCATTACTACATCAGAGTCCGTGTCGCTCACAAGTACACGCACAGCCGTCGCCGTGGGAAACAGCCTCGGCCTCGCTTCCTGTCTTCCCTCCTTCATCGCTATCTCTGCCTCTTTCTCCTCTCTGATCGGAAAAAGGAGGGAGTTGAGTGCGAAGAAGAAGGAAGGAGGAGTGGAAAGTCTTTCCCCCTCACAGCTCTCATCTCTCTCTCTCTCTCTGTGATTACCTGAGAGACGGATGGAGGGATGGAGGAAGTCAATTGGCCCCCACGAACACCCATTCTGCACTCCTGAAGAAGACGTGAGTGTTTTAAAGTCAGAAAGGAGCTCTTTTGTGCGGCGCCCCTCTTCTTTTCTTTTGAGTGTAATGCTGCTGTACCTGACAGTGGCGCTGCCCCGGGTAAAGGCAGAAATCTCTGCCTCCTTTGTCACCTGTTCCTCTAATCATTTTCCGCCCTTCATGCCACAATGGAGGAGGGCGATAACGATAACGAGGTGAAGCTAATACAGAGCGGCGCCCGGGCCCTGAACACAATGTTCAGATGTCTTCACTCGTTCGCACTCACTCACACACACACACACACACACACACCTTTATACCTTTATACACTCCTTAATGCAGAAGCGTATGCACACACTCGCTCGCAGAAACACACACTTTTAGCCTTTTTCTTCAGTCTTTCATGCGCAGATGTTTGAGTCATTTCCTTTGGGCGCCGACTGTCAAATCACCATCACATTACAGCTACACAGTTTCACCGTAAAACATAACAGAAGAATGAGAGTGGATCATGTTTTCCTCTCTGCTTTGTCTGAAGCAGTCTAAGTTGGTGGCTTATAACTGGCTGCTGCTTTAAATATCTGACTGGAAGCAAATGAGTCTCTTTCTCCTCTGTCTGTACTCAAAATTGTGCAGAACTTGGGGCCAAGTTTTGGCCATCGTTGCTTCCTGTAGCCAAAGTTAATTGCGGAGATCTGACAATCCGGCAACACTGCTAAAAACAAGTGTGATAGGTGAAAAAAAAAAAAAAAAAAACAGCAGCGAGACGATCAAAACTTATTTGGAACAGAAAATAAAGGCAAACAGTAAAACCACTAACCAAACTGTCCCTTGTAGCATGACTTTACAGACTAACTTGACCCAGTGCACTCGCCGTAGTTTGCAGTAGAGTTTTGCTGTGCAGTGAGGAAGCCACTTGAGCATATCTTTGTTTGGTAAAATGTTATTATGTTATTTATGGTCTAATTATTTAAGGCGATAGCTCATGTATATTTTAAACAGTGCACTGTTTTAAGGTTACGCTTCTATTTACTGTTAATCTGTTATCAAGTGTTAGAATACAGTTTTACTTTTGTTGTTTACAACAGGTGATGATGCCGTAATGCGACTTCGGTGCACACCGGAACAACATGGTGTTTATAAGATGCAGTGAATGGTGAGAGTGATTCGGTAATGATCACCAGGTGATGGAAGACTGGTTACCTTGTGTATTGAAGGTGCATTGTGTAGAATTTAGGGGGATCTATTGGTAAAAATTTAACATTTGTTAGCTTCGAATGAGTCCTTTATATCTACATAGGGAGCAGGTCCTCTTCGTCAAAGTCCACCATGTTTCTACAGTAGCCCAGAAGGGACAATCACAACCTTTTTGTGTTTTTAAGTTAAAGTGGTAGCTTGAAATTGGTGACTGCATTGGTGGGAAAACAAAGAGGAAAGAATAGGAACACCATTTTGTGTTGTGACAAACGGAGGATCACACTTATCATTCAGCACAGGAAAAAGCAAAGGAGCGTGAGTCCTCGTCAGCCACCGTAGCTTCTCCTTCTCCTACAACGCTTGGAAAGGGAGAGGTGAAGCGAGGAGTATTCTGTTGGCTCCAACCTGCAGCCTCATGGCTAGATGCCACTGAATCCCACACTGTGCACCTTTAATGATCTAAGCCTGTTCAATATCAGCATGATGCTGTGTTCAACGTAATTATCGCACAAGTGGTCTATGAATTTGTGGAATCACAGTGTTTACCAGTCCACAGCCTGGGTTGGAACCACAGCTTTAGAGAGCAAACAAAGTATTTATTCCTCAGCTGTTGCAGTGCCCCCAAGTATGCAACTGTAATTGCACGGATATGTGTGGGCCAATAAAATGCATAAAGGCATCAATGAGTAACTCACAAAGAGGACTTAAATGAGCATTATGCCTTGATTTTACATTATTAAGCCCATGCATTTAAAAAAAAGAATTGTTAAGAATTTTTTGTCCAGCAATGGTCAGAAAGACTTGGACTCGTATCGCTGCTATTGCATCGCCATGTCTGTATCAAGACAGAGAAGAGAATTATTGCCGCTGAGGCCTCGTACCATCCTTCCACAGAGAACGAAACCACTGTGCACTGTTTGTGTCTGATAAGCCTTTTAACTGGAGCTCCTGATTCCTGTTTCTTCTTGTCGCCGGGATCCCGCACCCACTTTCCCACAAAATAAGCATTAAAAGAAAGACAGAAATAAACGGTTGACCTGCTCTCATCTTCTACAGTTGTGACCCCGGCTCGGCAGAATTCCCAAAATGACGAAGCCCCCTCCCCTCCTTCTTCCCTCACCCACATCCATGTGATGTTGACATGCAGGGCCTCGCCAGCAAAGGGGAGATGAGAAGGCTGCTGCTCTCTGACTGCGTTTATCACAGTCTGGCATCGCTGTAATTTCAGTGTTCAGATGCAATCGCTCCCCACTCCCCTCTGGAGTAAACAATAACAAGCACAAATACAATAGACAAACAAGGCCTGCAGGCCATTTATGCACACACACACACACACACACACAGATGCGAGCATGCATGTCGTAATAAATGCAAACTGCAAGCACTTTCTGTCTTGTGTTCTGTCTTTGTCAGTAACTGTTGCGAGAAGCCTAAGCATCCCCTTTTTGGTCTTCACTGACACGAGAAACCACATCACCCATCCAAAAAAAAACTCAGATTAGATACTCAATCTGAATACAGTGGCCCAATTGGCCAGAACTAAACCCTACGCCTTACAATAAAGATGAATGTGTTGTTTTGCTGTTACACACCGTTGGCTCCTTTGGAGTTTCACTTACATGCAGGATGTTGACTGAGACCAGAAAAGATGTCACATTTCTTATCAGACAGCGCCGCCTGGTGGACTTTTAATGAACTGCAAACCAGTCACTTCAAATGAGAAGTGAGCGACGCTCCTGTTAGATGAAGCTACAAATAAGGGCGTTCTTCGTTGATCCCTGTCCAGATATTCTATGCATTTCCATTTGCACTAAAAGTTATGGTCAACTGTTTGGTGTTTTTCTACAGTTTGTGTCCTTGGGCGCCTTTCATAAGGACGCTTCTGTGTGATGGATGTTATGTTTCTAGGACCCTCACTGGTAACCTCCCTTTGGATGCAAAATTAAATTTGAATAAATGCCTGAATAAATGCCAACAAAGTCGATCATAGGACAAAAGAAGTTGGTTTGATTACTTTTTGGTTGCTGCAAAGGTTGGACTTTCTGCAGCCAAAAAAGGGAACTCTGATAAAAAGTTCAGAAATTTGAGGAACTCAGAAAGACTTAAGTGGGAGTTTGGGAATAGTTTGTGTTAGTTTCAAATGGAAATGGTTTGGGAATAAAATTAATTTGAGAAACTTTTTAAGCCAAGCCTTGATAACAGAACGCTGACTTTAATCAGTCTTCTGATATCAATCTCAGATGGAAAAAATGTCAATCTTTTGGAGTTTGGAGGAACTTTATTATACTGTACATTAGCTTTGAATTGTCTGAACTCATCCTTCCTGCAGGAGACAAAAGAGTTGTGGAGTCTTGATACCGTCTATGAATTTGGTGTTTGTAGCATCAACATTTTGCACAATTGTTTGTTTCATGGCCTCACAAATAGAGCAGGAAAATGTGAGAAACAGTTACTGACAAAGTAGCATCTCCCCAAAATATTATATTTGATTTCATATATACACTTCGGTAATTATGGCATCTCTTAAGTCTGTTTTCAGGTTTTTAAAACATCAAGAAGACCTTGCTTTTAAGCTGCTGCATAAATGACCATTTATGGTCATGGCTTACCATAAACTTACCATAAATTTTAAACTTCAGCCAGAAGAATTGTTTTAATGCGAGGTAACACACAAGGACAGGAATGCACAGCACCAAGTTGATCACCCAACATGACTGGGCGAATAACAAATGGCATAAACACTGAATTTTGTAATGTCAAAACGGCCACTCACTTTATTATTCCTTTAATAAATCCTACCTCAGTGAAACTAGTAATAATGTGCGACGGTCTGTATTATATCGTTTGTTCGTCCATTTCAAGTGCCACCTCTGGAAGGATGAAGTCCACTCAAGTGAAGCACCAACATTCATCTTTCTCAGTCATCAGTGTTTATTGTGAAGAAAGACAGATACAGGGACTGATGAAGTGTGAGGAATCAGTAAGGGGTTTATTTTCTCCATATATTTTACAAACAGAAGCACAAATGTTCATAGACTGGACAACGTGTGTCCGAAGTACTTTGAAGAGCTACAGGCAAAGGAAACGAAGATCTCACCCATTTATCTGCAACGAAAAAAAAAAAAAAAAAGGTAAGAACAGAGACAAACACCTTTTGACTGGGTCACAAGCTCAAAACTCACCTAAAGGGCAGCTAGACTATAATTTATGGTACACACTTCTAAAATGAGATGATCCTAACATTATAGCTTACTCTACAATGTTACCTCCTCTGTTAAAACAAGCCTCAGTTCCTGAGTTCAGCGGGGGATGAAGGAAAAAACAAAACAAAAAGACATGCATGGTTGAGAAAATGGAACCTTTTGAAGGACAGGAATAAAAAAAGGAGGTGATCTCAAAAAGATCAGAAAAGTAAGCAGAGTGATGGCGGTATATAATGACAGGGCTGAGTCACTGCGCAAAAATCTGCCGGTGAAAGGAGGAAGACAGAAAAGTGGTGGACACAACAAAGAGCGAGAGAAGAGAGGGGGTGAAGCAGAGGGAGAGAAAACACAGCGGACAGTGAAGAAACTTACAGAGCAGCAGCTCCGGAGATGATCTCAATGAGCTCCTTGGTGATGACGGCCTGTCTGGTACGGTTGAAGGTGAGGGTCAGCTTGTCAATCATCTCAGCTGAAGGGAGAGAAAAATCCAGAGTCAACGTGTAAAACTTTACTGTGCAGGAGCAAAATCTGAGAGCACGGCTCAGCATTTAATGTGCGTCCTAACAAGACGTGAAAAGTGATGATCGTGACATTATATTAAGCTGCCGTTTTCTACATGCTGGCTTGTTTCTACATGAGTGATCAGTGTTACATCAAATGCTCTGTTAACAATAACAATAACCACCTTTAAAAAGATGAAACCAGAGAAGGTTTGGCATTTTTGCCTGAGAAATAACCAAAAACAATAAACCAACTTCTACATTTGAGCACCAATTCAAAAACTCAAGACTTGGAGAGAAGATTCAGGGTCGGCCCTCACAGTTAAGTGTCTTAAGTACTAAAGTGCGCGTTCCTGCCCTGCCAGGTAGTAGGCAAGTGTTCCATGTTAGTAAAATACCAAAACACAGTGCACTTAATGTGCATACCCCCCCTCCCCAATACTGTACTCTACAGTTCTCTTGAAAGGCAGGAATGTGAATGTGTTAGCGAGGAAGTCCAGAGACTTACAGGCGTTCTTGCTGGCGCTGTCCATGGCAGTCATCCTGGCGCTCTGCTCGCTGGTGGCAGACTCCCTCAGGGCCAGGAAGAGGATGTTGACCAGAGCAAACTCCTGGTAGTTCCTCAGCACATCAGCATCAATGTCATCATAGATGCTCATGTTCTCTGTTTAGAGGGGAGAGACACACAGACGTTCAGCATCTCTCTGGCTGAATGGCTGACGATCCGCGTAAAGCAAAACACAACACTACCTGCACCGGCAACTGTTTCCGTAGAAAACAAGGGCTTCTTGTCCGTCTTGTACGAGATGACAGACCTGCATCAGAAAAGGGGAGATTGTATTTTGTGATCAAGACAACATGCGACTTCATCCATTTAAAAACAGACAAGTCAACCTCTCTGCTTATGCTCATCAGCTCTAGACTGAAAATACCTGAATCGGTTGTAGAAGATAGAACCCTGGTCGAATTCATATCCAGAGTTGAGAAGCTCGGTGGCGACGATTGAAGCATCGGTGAAGGTGGGGGGCTTGCGGCCGAGTTCCTTACAGTTCAGAATGATGTGCTTTCCATGAGTTCTGATGAGGGACAGCGGGGGTTACTGGCATGGCAAACAATTGCCGCCTGAACATTTATTCCCTCATCTACATTTAGATTTCTGCTACATGTGAATTGTGATTTAAGACGCCCACGTTAGTCTGAAACAGGTTCTCAGCTGTTTCATGCCCATTTAACCCATTTTAAATTGAACACTTCTCAGCAGAAAGGCGTCCTGAAACTCTGTGCTAATTATGTCTGCACCCTGCAGAGGATACACTTACTAATAAATCAATAATGGGAAATTTTGGCCATGAAAGTAAATTAAATGTACGTCCTCCGTTTCCAAAAATCTGCATCAAAACTGTCCATTAACCCAGTAGGATTGTACTGAATAAAGCATGCTGACCTTCCCCGCTTTTATGCTACCAGAGCCGAGAAACAATCAAAAATAATCACCAAATAATAACTGCAGTATGAAGTTAGGCATTATAAACTGATTGCTGGTATTATAAATAGCTACTGTGTATGTGGCTATTACCAACACTGGGAAAATGGAAGCTATAATTCATCTGATTTGCAATTAGAGGTTAGTTATTCTGAACCCCTCAAAGCTAAAACACTAGCTAAATATCATCACAAATTATTCCCGCTACTAAACACACAGCAACTAAACAGCTGCTCAGTGAAGCCAAACACCAGCCCTGACTCGTGTCTGCCATCAGTGTTACGAAGGTAAACTTCAGGAGGCTTGCTGCACGTACTTGTGTAGCAGGCCTCTCAGCTTGTCGCCCACATTGACCAACATGACGTCCTTGCCAGCAGCAGTCAGGGTGGCGACCTCGCTCTTAATGGCCTTGGCCACACCAGAGTGGATGGCACCACAGAGCCCACGGTCGGAAGACACACCGATGAGCAAATGCTTGGCGGCCTTGTCCTCCGGCACTTGGATGTCAGCCTTCTCATACAGGGCTGGAGAGCAGAGAGGAAACAAAAATTAAAAAAACCATCAAGATCCTACTCAAGCCAAGTGTCAAATAACATGGAGGCAAGGTGTACGTACCCAGAGCACCAGTGCCGTAGACCCTGGCTGGCTTCAGCTGCCTTTCAGCACGAGCATACTTGGCAGCAGCCACCATTTTCATGGACTTAGTGATTTTCTGGATGTTCTTGATGGACTTCAACCGAATGGTGACTAGAAAGAAGAGGCAATTTCTCAGTCTGATCCAGTAGGGGATAATACAGTCAGCTGGGATGATGAGGATCACGTGCAGTGAATGTGGTACGTGCTACACGCATGAGAGAGCAGCACACCAACACATGTGGCAACTTGAGCTTTTCTTTAGTTGCAAACAGGCACACTTTAGTGAACACTCAACTTTTACTTGAGATAATCTCTGCTGTTCAATAACATGTTTAAATTTGTCTGAAATTATTTGTTCTCAAGATCACAGTGACATCGTCAAAGTCAAAACATTTTTAAATGTAACCTGGAATGAGGTGACTTGCATGTAAATGGTTATAGAAGATATTAAGATCATATTTAAAGTTCATGAGCCAAAAGGGTGAACTCCGTGTAAAGACCTGTAAACTTTAACAGATGGGTCCCTGTCCCTCAAAACAGTGCAGGATTTTGGCAGCAATCATTCAGACTGTGTGTTATCAGCGGGGCATAAGTCAGTAATGTGTTAAGCTGTTGACTTCACAGTAAGAGAGTGGAATACAAAAGTACTTACTGTCCTTCAAGGTAGCCATGTTCCTGACCTGCCCACTGTGAACAGAAATAGTGCGTGTGAGCTTTAGCTGCAAACATTATCAGCATGGAGCAGCATCAGAAACACAGACCAACATTAAAAGCAAGTCCTAGTTAGGTTAATGTCAGACTAACGTTAATTTGAATTATAGCTTGCAACTGCGCTAGCATCAGCTAGCTTAGTCTTCACTGGACAGAAAAGGCTTTGACAGTGAACCCTATCTAACACTATAGCCGTGCCTGATATGAATGACTTTCTAAAACACACAAGTGAATTAGGAACTCTCTTTGGCTACGTTGTCAGTGTCAGTTTAGCTAGCATTAGCTTCTAGCCGGCTAAACACAGTGCAGCACACCGCTGTCATTCATTAGCCGCGGCCTCCACGTTAGCATGTCCTTGCCTTCAATGTGCAATCATAAGCATGCATTACAGACTTGTTACACACTTATTCTACTCATGTATCTACATTTAGTTAATACTCAGATGATACATTTTAAGATTGCTGTAAAAGTGTTTGAATAACTTTGACTTTACCATTGTGGGGAGAACACCAACGCGCTGGTCCTGGCGAACATGGTTACTCCTATGAAGGTCAGACGCGCAGGACTGCGCAGGCGCAGCTTAAAGGCAAAATGGACGAATGCGATCTTCACGGACTGCCAGAAATGTCGTTAAAATGAGCTCCACTCACATGGACGAACCCATAATTTCTCCAACGATTGAAATGGTCATTTTGGTGTTTTTTTTTAAACATGTTGTAAAACATGTCGAACGTTTAATAACATCTTCGACATGTTTTAATAACATTAGGTTTCATTCTGTTGTTTACGTACATTTATCTAATTTTAGTCCGAACGGCCGTCTTTGTAAAGCTTTATTTAAGACGAACTGTCTCATTTTTCTCCAGACTTTACCCGCATTGATAGATTTGTAATGTAAATCCTCGCTTTTTATACTCATGTTACAAGTTCAGGTTTTCTTTTAACACTGAAATATTCACACCATCTTAAGAGACAGGCAAAAGTGTCTGGAGCTACCCCATAGACACGAAACTCAAAGAACACAACAACAATCAACAACTTAGAAACAAATGCAGGCATCTCACAGAATCACAGTTTTCACGACGGGACTTTTGCACTGACACAAACAAATAAAACAATAAACACTCACCGTCGTTTTGAGGTTTCAGCAGCAGTTTTCAAACACTCACCTGTCCACTTTTACCTGATGGGGTTTTCAATTTGTTTCCAACATTGCGACTCTTCTGACCCGCCAAAATGACAGACGGGCATTTTCCTTTCCCACTTTGTGCGAGGCAGTGTGGATATGAGATGTTTTATAGGCAGATTCGTTAAAAAAAATTTTAAAAAAATAAATACAAATTATTAATATAATTTTTTATTTTTATTTATCTTTTATTATCTTATATAACATGTGTATAACCCTTGTTTAATCTCACTGACGTGTTTTTTTGTTTTTTTTTTTTGTTTACTAAGTAAATTGACTTGGGAAATGGATGAAAGTGTGGCAGTGTTTTTCAATAAATTACAAGACTTTTTTCAAGGTTTAAAAAAAAAAAAAAAGGTTTAAAAAGCGTTTAAAAACTTTATGAGCTCTGTGTCGCGAATGTAATTCATAAAACAAAAAAATCTCAATCGGAGGCCACAAACTGGGGCTATGTAAAGTTTGTCTCAACAAAAACAAAACACTTTTACACAAATTACGAAGCTCACAGTGAGTCCCTGAATGCAGCTAAAGGTATCGCGCGCTTTAGTCCGTCGCGCGAGGTTATGACGCTGTAACACGCGGAAGTAGTGTCCGTAGTGGAGCTGCCGTCCGAGCGGACCTCTTCATCAGTCTAAGTGATATTAACCGGTAAATAGCAGCTGTTGTGTGTTTATTGTTGCTACTCGGAATGGGAAAAGCTGATTTTCTCTCCCCCAAGGCGATAGCCAACCGCATAAAATCCAAAGGTCTCCAGAAGCTGAGATGGTACTGTCAGATGTGTCAAAAACAGTGCCGAGACGAGGTGAGCTGCTCCTAAAATCCGTCTAATTTAGTTTATTTGCTGTCGCTGTTGATGTTTTGAACTTATCCGTGTTTTCTGCTTGTTGACAGAACGGCTTCAAATGTCACTGCATGTCCGAGTCTCACCAGAGGCAGCTGCTGCTGGCCTCAGAAAACCCAAACAAGTTCATGGACTACTTCTCTGAGTGAGTCACCGTGTGTGTGAGAGAGAGGAGAGAGTGTGAGTGTGAGTGTGTGTGTGTGTGTGTGTGTGTGTGAGTGTGTGTGTGCGGCTGCACTTTCATGAGAAGAAAATCATGTCAACATTAGTGACGGACTTAAGAGTTGATTCTTGTTTCCCTTTTTCTCCCAGTGAGTTCAAAAGCGACTTCGTGGAGCTGCTCAGAAGGAGATTCGGTGAGTCCTGATGTGTCCAGATGTTTGTGCAGCAGCAGGAACAGCTGTTCACCAGCAGCACCCAGAAACTGTTGTCTTTTTTTCCGCCCGCAGGGACGAAGAGAGTGCACAACAACATTGTCTACAATGAATACATCAGCGACAGAGAGCACGTCCACATGAACTCCACACAGTGGGAGACTCTCACTGACTTCACCAAGTGGCTCGGCAGAGAGGGTGAGTCAGCGTGTGGGGGTTTCCTCCCCAACCCCACCTACACGCCTGAGGAGGGCATCTTCTCTCTTAGGACAATCAAATATGCCAGAGCTAAGATATATACAGAGTAGACAGAAACAGGAAACAACTGGTCCAGCAGTAACTCACAAGTGGAAGTTAACAAGTGACAAACTTGAAAAGGACAGATTTAAAACAAGCAAGCTTGTAAAAGGTGTTGCTTTAACAGTAAGTTTGAAAACACTAAATGTGTAAATGGCAACAACAACCAAAAAAATCCCATCTCTTTAATAAATATTGGAAATGACTTTGGTTTGAAAGGCGACTGATTTGTTACCCAACACAGATCTCAGCCCAAATGTTTGGAAATGAAGAACTGTGGCCAGCAGACACAATATTTAGAGAGCAAACTAAACGCAGGCACCGCCACCTTAAAGATGGACAATGTTCCCCGTAGGGTTTTGTAAGGTGGATGAGACCCCCAAAGGCTGGTACATCCAGTACATCGACCGCGACCCGGAGACCATCCGCCGCCAAGAGGAGCAGGCGAGGAAGAAGAAGCAGGACCTGGACGACGAGGAGAGGAGCGCCAGGTTCATCGAGGAGCAGGTCCGCAGGGGCCGCGACAGCAAGGAGACGGACGTGAGTGCCAGCAGGACACGCTTCAATTCAGCTAAAGGGGGAACCGACAGAGACTTGAGATGTTTTGTTCTCTGTTCTGCTGTGTAGGAGACCCCAGTTTTCACAGAGCTGAAACGGGAGAGCGAAGAAGAAAAAAGTAAGTAAATAAAACAGTTTACACCAAATTTAGCCTGTGAGTTTGCATTTCTCTCCGCTCACTCTCGAGTGTTTCTGCAGTTGCTTTCAACCTGGGCGCCTCTTCATCTGTAGCCGGCCCTTCCAAATCGAGGTAAAGAAGTTTCCGAGCAGGTTCCTAATCCTGTTGCTTGATTATCAACTGAGTTATTATTGTGTCTGTAACTGTGTCTTCTCGTAGCTCTGGTCTGGGTGCTACCGCTCTGAAAACAGCAGCGTCGTCCTCCACCAAGAGGAAAGACACGTCCTCCGGTTTGGACTCCAGAGCAGAGAAGAAGAAGAAATCTGCCCTGGAGGAGATCATGGAGGTAGAGGCCATTGTTTTGTCCTGTGCGTGCGTTTGGGTTTGAATGTGTCCCGGCTGGGTGTTCTGAAGGAGAGTGCTTTATTGTTCAGATGGAGGAGAAGAAGAAGCAGCAGCAGCAGTCGGTCAGAACGGATTACTGGCTGCAGCCCAACATCGTGGTCAAAGTTGTCACCAAGAGGCTGGGCGAGAAGTACCACAAGAAGAAGGGCGTCGTCATGGTAACGAGGCTTTGCGTTCATGTCGGGTGGCAGCATGTTTATGTGCGCGTGGGGGGGGGGGTGAATAAAGAAGATAATCGCCGTGGAATCATTTTGTTCGCAGGAGATTCGAGACAAATATGGAGCGGTGGTGAAGATGATCGACTCCGGAGACAAGCTGAAATTGGACCAGAATCACGTAGAGACAGTCATACCTGCACCAGGTAAACCACCGAAACTCTTTTGCCCTCACAACCAGTGGGAAAGAACAAAAAACACTCTATAGATCATTTAATATAGTAGTGCCAAACTGTGGGTGCAGCACAAAGCAGCAGGCTTCCTCAGAAACAATCAGAGATAACGGCTGTCATGACAGTGGTTATCAGCTGTAAAAGGGCTGTTGGATGCATGATTTGACTCTTCTTCTGCACAAGTTCACCAAACGTTCTCAAAAACAAGTAGGACGGGTCGGACAGGGAACCGTCAGGGAATCAACGGCAGCGCTTTTTACAGACGATTTAAACCTACACTCCGAACATAACCTTCTCTGGACCCTCTAACCTTCGCAGCATGTGTTACCGCGGTGATGGCCACCTTCGTGACACCTGGCTAACCCACTGGTTACACCGCTCTGATCAGCGGCTCGAGGTCCCGTTATGTTGGAGACATCATAGACGTCTGCCGTGTCTTTCTGTCCCCCTCAACACCTTGTTGTCACTCCTCTTGCAGGTAAACAGGTTTTGATCCTGAACGGGACGTACAGAGGCACAGAGGCCGTGCTGGAGGGAATAGACGAAAAAAACTTCAGCGCTACGCTCATGTTCACCTCTGTGAGTATTTCCAGGCTCCATGTGAGCCTGTCACATGTCAGTCGTTGGTTTGTGTTTCCTTCTGTATATCTGTGAAGTGAGTATTTAATACAACTGTCAGTTTTAGGACCACTCAAACATAGTTTCCAGTCAGCAATTTAAAGGGTCAGTTCACCCAAATTCCATAAAGCATATTTTGTCATTGACGTCTCTCAGGTTTTCTCACCATGCAGAAAGCTGTGAAGAATTACATTTAAGATTGCAAAATAATGTTTCAAACTATGTTCCTGTTTGTCTGGATGCTACACAGAATATCTCAATCTTTCTTTGAAATAACTGTACGGAGAAATGAATATATGGAAGCAACATTGCCTTATGTTGCAGCTGCAGCCATGACTAAAGTCTCTCTCACCTTTTTAGGGTCAGCTGAAGGGGAAGAGAGTAGGCGTCGCCTATGAGGATTTCTCTAAACTGGCCTGAACCGGCAAAACCTTCCTGTTTTATCCTCAGGCAGCTGTTCGGCTGAGGGGGACTCTACTGTGTCAGAGTCGCTTCCCTGAGGTTCACCTGTACATACACACATCCCACAATGCAATCCCAGTGAGTTCCAGTTGCTGTGTCACACACAAACCTAAAGCAATGTGTTCAATTAGTTTATTTTTATTTTGTATTAATATTCAAGTTGATCTTAAAATTGTAGATGTACATTTTCTCCAAATAAATTCAACAAAAGCGACTTCTGGTGTTCTTTGGAAAACAATCAGAAACTTTTCGTGTTTTTAAAGGAAAAACTGAAATCAGGAACTGCCGTTGCATACAGACACCAGTGGAACATAGTTGCACGTCTCCCTCTCTCTCTTCTCCCGTTATTCATTCTCTCTTGTAAATGGGTGTAATTTTCTTGCTAGCTCCGCTGACGCCGGGGGATTATTAGCAGCACGGGGTAACTTAAGGTGTCTCCGGCCGCTCAGAGCATCTGGGGGAAGCTGTTGAGATCTGGGATGATGTAGTCGGTGTAGTGGCCGTCGATGAAGCCCTTCCCGCTGTTGTGCACGAACCAGCAGTAGACGTTTGTTCCGTTCCTCTTGTCGTACCTGTAGTCCTTCTGCCAGCCCCTATCAGTCACACACACACTCATGAGTCTGTATGAAAAATAAGATCTTAGTTTGTTCAGAAATTGGTTCCATATGAGTGAAGACGTACCTGGTGACATGCAGCTTGTTGCCCTTCACCTCCATGGTGGCCTCCTTCTTCAGAGGGTCCACTCCTTCATGGATGTCGTGCACGTTCACCTCAGGCTCTCTAGAAAACTGCCCTGGAGGATCACACACACGCACGCTTTGAGCTTCAAATCTACCGGTGAGGTCGGATCAGTGTGTGTGGTTTAAGCTGTGGTTACAATTCAGTCAGTGATGTTGGGTGCTGTGGGTATTTTGGGAGCCGTACCTATGAGTCCATGGACCAGAGGCGAGTACTGGTTGTCGTTGGGAATGTAGATACCGAGGAAGTCAACGCTGACTGGATGTTTCTTCCACACGCGGTGAAGTAACACCATCACCTGGATGTTATTATTTATTATGATGGAAACATGAGAATTCTTCACAATGGAAATCCTCACGCTGGAACACAGAAACATGACGACATGAGACACAGTGAGCTGGACGTCAAGGCAGAAAGGAAGCTGCTGCGGTCATTGATTAATTATTTGTAGAAGTGTAGCGGTTACCTGTCCTGTGTGATTTCAGCCGTGGCCCCCCAGGTGAAGGTGTGGTTGTTCCTGCCATCGGTCATGGTGATGTCCACGGTGCTGATGGCCACGCTGATTCCATCGGGCTGGTAGTAGACTGAGATGGTGCCGAAGTAGGTGTTCAGTTTGTTTTTGTGCATCTGCTTGGAGCTAATCAGCTGACCATTCACCACCACGCCTTTAGGATGGGAGAGACGGTTAAGGATGACTGAGGGAGTTTTAAACCTGGGCCCCATTTTCACATATTTTGGGTATGAAATGACCGGTAGGTGCAAAAAGTTCTGTGGCACTTTGAGCATCTTTTGAACTGAGTTTCAACAATAAACTATCCACGTACTATATAGTTCCCAAAATGTTGAACTATTCCTTTAACCCCCTAACCCCGTTTCTTCACTCACTGCTTTGTGTGTTTACAGTAATTTAACAAATGCCATCAAAAACAGTAGCTGTGGTAATGAACAATGCTAAAATGCCACATGTTGATGATACTCTACTGGTTGTACTCCAGTCCGGTACCTGTTCCAGGGTCGGACACCAGGTTGAGGATGTGACCGGGTTTGGAGTCGATGTTGAAGCAGACGTCCATGTTACTTCTGGGCAGGTGGATGATGAAGTGAGGGTCGTTATCCACTGGATGAGAAACACTGAGCTCATTACACATTGAGTACTGCTCACTTTTGCACTGCAGCTGGACGAGTTTTCGTGATTTTGTGGAAGTCTGCAGAAATGTGTGTGTGAGTGTTACCTAAGTTGACCCGTTGTGGCACGGCCCACTCCTCTGGACCCTTCTCAGCCTGACTGGGGGGAGCCGTGGTGGTCATCTGGACCCAGGGTGGAGGCTGGTAGACAACTCGGACTGGAGTCAGAGGAGCGGACGAAGAGCCTCCTCCTATTCCTGCATGACACAGGTTAATATCATTTGTTTGTTCATATGTTTGATGTAAAATTGAAACACTTCCAAGGGAATAGAAACCTGGCTGTAAATCTGCTGAATCAGTTGACTTGATCATTTTACAGTTGCTCTGTTGTGACATGTTTCAGTACCTTTAAAATATTCCTTTAATATTGTGATAATCAGTCCAGTCACATCATCCTGCCATTTTGTGTCCTATATAAAGTTCCAAATGTTACCTACATGGTCAAGAATGAATCATCCAGGAGTTTAATCATTACAATGTTCTACCTAACATAGATTTTGACCTCTGTCCCCTTCACTAAAGCAGTGCAGTATTCTACATTTACAAATTTTTCTTCCAAATCTTGCTAAAATAGGTCCTTTACATTCAAACCAAACCCATTAAAATCAGGTTTATATGGGGCCCTCAGGCAGCACTAAATAAAAGAGCATATCTTCTGTCAGGCACCTGGGCAGCACCCGTGCTTGGGGTCCTTCGGGGAGTCGGCCAGCAGCCTCTCCTTGGCGTCGTCGCTCTCCACCAGCAGAGCGGTGAGAGGAGTGACGAACTGATGCTCCACAGCCAGGGACATGATCTGCTGGGTGATCTTCCTCTTCTTGGCCGCTGTCGGAGCCAGAGCCCTGCAGGAGAGCCACAGCTCTGTCACATTTCTGACAGCTTTGTGCCGTATTGTGTTTCTATGTTATTCTCATTTAGTTTTAGGTGATTCATTTATATTAAGACGCCATGAGCTCATTTATTTGCATTGATTTCCAATGAAGGTTCTTGTTTCTTGATTTTGAAAACGGTTTCTTATCAACCTGCCATGTTTCCTCGTGTTTGTTTCCACGTGCTCTCGATCCTCTCACCTTTCAGAGATCAGCTGTTTGATGGTGATGTAAGCCCACATTTGTCTGGCGAAGCCCGTGAAGGAGTGCTGCTGCTTGGCCAGCTCCATGTCCAGCTCCACGATGTCGGCCTCTGTGCCCAGGGAGATGTCAAGACGGGCCTGCAGGACGAGATGGGACAGAGGACACTCGTGGTACCAAGTCCCATTTCTTCCCTTCACCCACGGCTTTGAACCCTCAGCTTCTGATTGTGCTTGTTAGTTTGGATGGTTAGCCCTTCCCTTACATGGAGATTTACCACCACCTTTGGCTGCTCATAGTGACAACAGGGGAAATGAACGAATTAGATTTGTGTAAACGCACGTCTGTGCTCATTATACTCACTGCAGACGCTGTGGTGAAGCTGGTGAGGGTGTTGCTCTCGGACGGCAGCACCTTCCCGGCCACCACCAGCTCTGAGCCGCTGAAGAATTTATCGAAGCGGTTCTGGGTGACGTCTGACACCGTGTCCTCTGGGAACTGAATGGTGATCTTCCTCAGCAGAGGGGAGGAGACCTGGCTGTAAAACATCTGCAGGAGGAGAGGAGGGAGACTCAGGGGAATGTGGAAGACGCTGAAACCAAACCCTGATCTCTAGTAGAGTCCCTTAATGTCACAATAAAACATTCCAAATCTTGTACAGAAGCAAACTAAAGCTCACGGGGCAAATATTGCTGATGCACAAGACATACGGTCTGATTGGGTTATTGAATAACGAGACAGAGGCCCTGAAACTATCAGGTATCAGTTTTGTACCCGTAGCTGTTCTGCAGCGTCGTGGTTGGCGTAGATCCTCTGAGCCATGCCCCTGTTCTCCATGGCAATACGCTCCAGGAAGTCATAGTCCACGTCGAAGCCGATGCCCAGTGAGAAGAGAGAAAACTCCTCCCTCATCACTCGCTTCACGTTCTTCTGGATGGTGCTGAGCTTGATCTCACCTGCAGTAAATCAGCATGTCATCGTTCAGACTGAAGGGACGAGACCGTGTGTTATCTAACACACCTTGATACATTTTGTAGCCAACTATTAATATGATGTCTTTTTAAAACCCTTTAATCTGAATTATTTGGGGTTGAAAGTCAGTCTTACCCACAGTGGGGTCTCCGTCAGACACCAGGATGATCATGGAGACGGAGCGAGGGTCAAGCAGGCCCTGATTGGACGCCCTCACCAGCATCTGAGCTGCTCTCATCAGTGCCTCATTGATGTTGGTACCTGAGATCACATGTCAGACATTCACACATGACGGTTTAGTAGTTAAGTATATTTCCTCATTTAACTGCGGCATCCACCCTTTCCTGCATTCCCATGACGCCTCACCTCCATTGGGCTTGATGTTCTGGATGTACCTCTTGGCGTCTGCGACCTGAATGGTGGAGCCGGGGACCAGGTCCTCGCTCCAGCAACGCACGTTGTGGTTGAAGTCGATGATGCTGAAGTGATCGTCCACGGTCAAGTCATCCAAAATAGCCTGCATGGCCTCCACTGTCTGCGAGACAAGTGTGGAGTGAGATGCATCGTGCAGAGCGACCACACGGTGGCAGCAGGGTGAGGAGTGAAGAAATAGCAGGAGAGTGGCTCAAGGGGCCAAAGTGCACAACACATCACCACTTACTTGCTTCATCTTGACGCCCCACATGGATCCACTGACATCAATGACAAACACAATGTTTTTAGGAAGAGGTGAGAGGTTGGAGGGGGCGAAGAACTGGACAAAGTGGCCATCGGAGACCTGGAAGAAAAACAGCGAAGGCTTGAGTGATAATGTCCAGACTGTCACTAGCGTTGTGCAGAATTGAACGAGGGCGTGATACCTGTAGCTCCCCAGCATTGCTGTCCCTGTTCACATCATATCTGACAATGAAGGCGCCATCTATAGCGCTTGTGGTGCAGTTGTCACACTTTCTCTGCTGCTGTAGGTTGGGCTTGAAGACGATGTGGGCCTGAGGACACAGACACAGTGCGTGATACAGCCGGTTGGGCATTAAGATGCCTGTCCGCACATGAAAAGGAGACAATAATTATCTCTGCCAAGGACGAGTATCATTCATTAACTCGGTGTCCTAAAATGTCACAAACTACTTGATAGATTCAGTGAATTCTGGCCTGTGAATCAAGATGAGATTGATACTTTTGATGCAAAAAGCACCATTGTGTGGCAATTTATAGGACACTTTACATTCTAGCTGATCATTCCTGAATCATGATTTTGCAAAAATCTTGCAGAAATTATGCAAATAATCTTTTTTCTTCTATGTTAAAGTGAGTTGGAAAACCTTTTTTTCCAACATTCCAAAATTTCAGAAAACTTCCAAACTGTTCATATAACTGTTGACTGTACTCCAAGTTAAATATACATCTGAGTGAAGGGATTCTTCTTCAACATTTGGGACACATGTCTGTCCCTGACTTTGCTTCCCCAGACAGCATTCAGTGTCTCTCCAAAAACCCAGGCACCATCATCCCGACAGCTATGTGTACCTTGATGCAGATCCAGATTTCTCAATTCAAATGTCTAAACATTTTCCATCGCTAGAATAACAATTCAGAGAATTGTGCAGCCTTGGCAGAGGTCCTGGCTCTCTGAGTTTTTGTCCAGACTCACCTTATCTTTGGATGACGTAACTTTGATCAGCTCTGCAAACTGCTCTCCGAGGGTGTTTGGCGTTTGAACCATAGAAATTCCCTTCGGCTCAAAGATGTACACATCCACCTGCAAAGAGAGTGGGTCAGGGATGGCTCAGAGGACAAACACACAGGCGCCTGAAAAGACTCGACTGTCACGATATTCCTACCTGGAACTGTGGCACCAGCCTCCCAGGCTGCAGGTACAGGGAGTGCTCGTAGAAACCCAGCTTCCTGTGCATCATCTCCTGGTAGTGGAGCTCAAACTCAATGTTACTGCCAGGAGGAACGTGGACTTCGGTCTTGAAGGTCTCCATGTCCTGGGAATTGGCCCTGTAAGGCAGAGGCATTCCAGTCTGTGTGAAGCTGCGGAGCTACAGAGGATTGAAATCCAGAGGGCTGGTCCAGTACCTGACTATTCCTGCTGCCTTGCCTCTGGCTCTGGCCTGGGCGTACAGGTTCCTGGCCACCGTCTTCTCCTTCACCGAGCCCATAAATGTTATCCCATTCACATTCCTGCAACAAACAGCGTGAAGTTAGACCTCTGCGGGCTCTGTTTAGAGGGCTGCGTGGGGCTGTGTGACACTGGGCTCACATGGTGAAGTTGGTGATGAAAGCTCGTTTGGGGATCTGGACGTTGAAGCCGATGCTCTGGGCTTTGGAGCCCGAATTGACCACCGAGCTTCTGACGGTGGTGTGGGCGAATCGGGACGTGATTCGGCTCTCCACCTTGTAGCTCTTGACGGTGATGTCATCTCCACGGATGGCCTGAGGAGGAACAGACAGAATGAGTGAGGGAGGAAGACCTGGGTGTGGAGGGATGAAGCTTCCAGGACATTTTGGACTTTTCTTACTTAGAATTATTTACTTCCATTGACCTGACTTTTTTTTTATTTTGGCTTGATAAGTCTCTCTCAGGTGTTTCCTCGAATATTCTCTCAGGTTCTCTCAGCGGGCACTTCGAGATGCCAAGAGATAAAAGGAATAGTTCAACATTTTGGGCTAAAGTTAGATGAGACGATTGATACTGCTCTCATAGCTGTTATTGGAAGACAGTTAGCTTAGCTTAGCATAAAGACTGAAAACAGGGGGAAACAGCTAGCCTGCTTCTGTTCAAAAGTTAAAAAAAAATCTGCCTACCTAACAACTCTAAAGATCACTAATTAACATGTTATATCTTCTTTCTGTAATCTTTAAAAAACAAAGTGCATAGAATATGATGGTGGTTTTGTAAGATCAAGTTAATGGCTTTGGTTTAAAGTGCTCTATAGGAAGGTTCTGTTGATCCCTCAGTGAGTACTTCAGGACATGAAGGGATAAATCTTTCACAAACCTTTACTACACTGATTAATTCAACATGAGTATTTAGATATTATCACACAGAGAACCTGATTTTTATCACAAAACAACACATTTATTTTAATTTCCAAAAGGAGTTGACACTGGACATTTTTAGTTTTAGTCATTTTTAGTCTTAATCAGGTGGTCTGGTCTCACTCTTGAGTTGGTTGATCTCTTTGGATCTGGTCTCGCTATTTGACTCAAAGCAGGCTACGTTTTTAAGTATCAATATGAGTGGCTGCGTTGGTTCATAGTGCTCCATCTCTTAGTTGGCCGGGAGTCAAATTTAAGCCAAATGTCGCATTGTGAGATTATATAAAGACAAATACAGGTAGAGAAAACGCAAAAAGAGGTTAGACAGAGCAGGATTAGTGCAGAACAAAGTCAATAACCCGTCAGTCATGGGAATCTCTTCAAACAGCAGCATATTGACTATTAGATAAGGTTAAACTCTGTCACAGTGCAGAGGCCTCCAACAACAAGCGCAGAGCCATACCTCAAAGTCTTCCTGCTCCTCGCTGGTCAATATCGCTCTCTGAAACACACACACACACACACACACAAGTCATGAGCTGCACAGTGTCTTAATCTACTCCCTGAGAGAAGATTATGAATCCCAAACTGCTGCTATTTAGTCACAAACGACACAGGATCAGTCTGGATCCGAGTGGGTTTGTTTGATGAAGCCTTGTTCATTTCTGTGTAATCAATGAGATGCAGTCCAGGGATCGATGACTGCAGTGAGCGCAACATGAACCCACAATTCCTGCCATATATCATACAGGTAGACACGCATTTGAATAAGAAGTCAGGATGTCTGGGAGAAGAGCTCACCTTGTGTCTCTCCCGATGATCCTCCAGAGGTAACTGGTGGCGGAAAAGAAAATGATGATGAAAATCTGACGTAACACTTGGTTAGTGTGGAAAAGTGAGCGTGACATGCATTTTCTTTCTGTGACCATTCGAATAGAAGTTGCTTGTAAAGGTCAAAGGTCAGGGCGAGCACTTAGATTTTCATTTCACAAAATGATACGTACAAAAGAAAAAGAGCTGCTAGTAATAATGACGATAATATATAGAAGACATCCTTTTTTTTGGTCCAACACCTCAGAGAGTATTTGCTCGTATCTTTCATGTGATTTTAATCACAATTAGATCATAAAACACTGGCAAAAAAAACAAAACCTTCTGCTTTAAAAATGGGTGTTTAAAGGTCAAAGGTCAAGACAAGCACTTAGATTTTATTTAATAAATGCATGTGTGTACCTAAAAGCTCTTAAACCATATACATTTCACTTGATGAGACAATAAACTTTGTTTTCTTTAACTTAGTTTCGTTTTTTATTCATTTCACTTCTCATTTTAATTAATGTGAAGATCATAAAATCCCAAAGAAACAAATGACGTGAATAAGAAGGAAGTCATGGCTACTTGTCAGAGATTAAAATAAGAGATAATAACAGCAATAGATGCCAATTCTATTCAAACACAACAAAAAGTAAATGTGTATTTTAGGCTTTTTTTCAATTCATAAATCTCTTTTAAGCTGGTCTTTTCTTTGGTATCACCAGTATCACTTTAAACGGTGGGTTAAGCTCTATTCTGTGAATAAACAGTTGTGTAGACAGTGTTTTTCAGAGACAGCGCCCCTCCAACTCACCGTCTCTTCCTCCCATTCTCCATCTATCACAAACTCAAAGCAGCGGCCCTGTTGGAGGAGCAGGAGCCCCAGAAGCAGCAGCAGCAGACGCCTCATGTTTCCAGGCCTGAGGACTCAAACACACACACCCTCACACACACACATATAAAAAAAAACAAACAGCTGCTGGGAGACAGACGGTCCTTCTGCAGGGAGCCTCGTAGAAACACAGCCGAGCTGAGGACTGAAGGTTAACATCCACTGAACCGATCGACTCCCAGCCCCAGTCAATATTTGTTGTGCCTCATGTAACCCAGTGGTGGAGAAGGAAACTTTGAAACTTGACCTGGGGGGGTGGGCAGGTAAATAGGGCAGATTTGACTCATTCATAGATTAAACATCAGACAGATTCATTAAAGATCTGGGACTCTGATACAAAAGGCACAAACTGGTGCCCATTTGGCCAGTTGGCATTTTGATGTATTTCTGATCTTTCTTAAGAGCACAGGTCCAATACAAAGGTGCAGACATGAACATGGCGCACATCCCCAGTTTACAGGGTGGGATGCTGCATTATGCCTAATTGGCCACATGATGGCACCAAAGTAGGTCTAAACACTGAAGCCCCTCTGTCTCCTCAGTCACTTTGGAAAACTAAGAGCAGATCTTTTTAATTCCCTGTCTGATTTTGACTAAATGCTCGATTTGGGGGAAATAACAGTGTGACATTTAATTGTTCTTTCGTGTAATGTAAATGCAAAGAAGGAATAAAGATAAATGCACTTTATTGGGTTAGTTCAAACGTAGTTTAAAATAACACTCTCATCGTGGTTAATGATGGTCCATGCTGCCTTCAAGTGTCCCTTGTAAAGTCTGTTTCTGCTTCTTACAGCTACTTACAGTATGTTGTGCTGCAAGATAGATAGATAGATAGATAGATAGATAAATAGATAGATAGA
This sequence comes from Pempheris klunzingeri, assembly GCF_042242105.1. NCBI lineage: Eukaryota > Metazoa > Chordata > Actinopteri > Acropomatiformes > Pempheridae > Pempheris > Pempheris klunzingeri. The sequence continues at coordinate 14,858,308 of NC_092033.1, forward strand.
TAGATAGATAGATAGATAGATAGATAGATAGATAGATAGATAGATAGATAGATAAATAGATAGATAGATAGATAGATAGATAGATAGATAGAATAAACTGTCAGCTTCCTTCACTTATAGACATGTTGTTAAATTATCCAATGAGCTAAGAGCTGAGAGGTGGTACACATAAATGCAAAGATTCTGTTAGTGCCTGAAGGCAGCAGCCCAAATTGCCACTCAGGGAGTGGAGCTGGAGTCACTGCATCTCTCCTCCAGCGGGTGGGCGTATTTTCCTTCCCCGCACCGTGTGTCCGCTCACTGGATCTGGACACTCGGAGACGCTGCGCGCTGGAAATAATGTCCCATTCATCTCTGTGAGTTTTGCTGGGGAAGGACTGCAAGATGCTGCTGGTGACTTTACTGATATGTTTCAGTCCGAGTGCACTGGGGCAACAGGAGGAATCCCAGTTTGGAGATGATATTGATTCCGACCTCGCAGACTTTGATTTAGACATTGTAAGACTTTTAAAAGGTGTTGCACATCGTGGTGTTTGGATTTCCTTATCTGACTCCCTTTTTTGTACACACAGGCGCCACGCAGGGTCCCACGGCAGGTGAAAACTATACTAACCAAGGTAAAGTCAAATTTGCTACAGACATAGGGAGCCATTTGAATCATGTCCAGTCTTGTTCCTTATATTTAGAGGCTAAATGGGTGAGTTAAGTTTAAGATTAAATTTACTTCAAAGAAAAAAAATCTAAATTTGAAATAGTTTATTTGAATCAAATAGAAGAAGTGTCCTATTTTTGTCTTAAGTATGATAATTTAGTGAGTTGGATAAATATTGACATCCTTTAATCTGTTAATACTCAAAGAGTTTACAGTGGTCTGACCTCCCTGGCATTAGGAAAACACCAGATTAAACAGAACTTTATATTTTTCATAGTGACTCAGAATGGATGACCTAGTTTAAGCTATTCAGAAGCATATTTTGTCATCCTAAACTTGTGCGCTTTGGGCGTAACGCACAGGAGATCCGCCAAGCGCGCAGATGTGCCAGAGTATCTGTAATGCACTGGATCTCAGCTCCTGGGAACAGATTCCTCTGCCTCAGCTTGGTTACTGTAACTATGCGGAAATTCATGTTTCCGTTGAATGAGATATTCTGGATAAAGAGAAATAAATAGGAGAGGGGGTTTCACTACGCACCGCAGGGACGCGTAAAACCGTGCCAAATTGGCGTTTCAAAAACTGGTGACATTTAGGTGTTGGTGGCTCTGCAGTAATTGTGTTTTAACGTCCCCTTTGCAGGAGACCAAACCTCACATCCAGGAGCTCTCCATCAAGACCACCATCATCTCCCGCTATGCCTTCACCGCGGTGTACTGCGCCATGCTCAACCGGCACTCCGCCGCCACCGAGGGCGTCTTCCAGTTTCAGATCCCCGCTGGTGCTTACGTCTCCAACTTCACCATGTAAGCGACAGTGGGCCTAAATCATAATAAGACGATCAAGGCATAATCAGGATGAAATTTGGGATTTTATCAGTCCATTTGTGACCCATCATCGCAGGTTATGACGTCAGTACTGACAGGTTCTTGGATTGTTTCATTTGAAGGGATTTTAGAGGCTTAAAGAGATCAAAGTGGTCACTATTACAGGGCAAAAATTAGAGCAAAGTCAGAAGACTAATCATACGGCTGTAACAGAAATATTTCAATTTTCTTTCTGATCATTGTGACCCCTTAGTTTTATCTTGGGACCCCCACAGGGGCCTGGCTCTCAGTTTGGGAACCTCTGCTGAATAATTACTATCTAATTGGGTTCCCATTAAGATGTTCATTCTAATTCCTGAGGGTGTAACAAAGGCTGTTGCTCTCATTAAGGTTTGCCAAGTTTTAGTGGGTAATTACCATACTAACAGTTATGAAGAGCTGATACTGTACATCGTTACTGAAATGGAAAACAGGGATCAAGTAATTCAGCCTTTTGGAAGCCATGTTTAAACTAAAAAAACTTTTCTGCAGGAAATGTTGCACCATTTTGAACATTTTGATACGACTTTGGATGTCAGACAACAAATAATACGATCATCCTGTCAGTCATTGCTGCAGTTTGTCTCCAGAAATCAGTAAAACTACGCAGATTTGGAAGTTTTAGAAGGCGTTTAGTGGCCAGAAGGATTTATGATGTTTCGGTTGCTATGGAGACGTAAGCAAGGAAGGAAAGGGTGAAAACGTTTCTATTGCTGTTACCACACACAGTGTCCAGAGTTCATTCATGAGCAGGACTGTCACCCATAAATAGGTAACGACAGGATTTTTGTCCATGAATCCTGTCTTTTGTCTGAGAAAACCCAGTTGAAAAGTGACAATAGGTGCTCCTGAATATGAGTGCCGCTCTAATCCCCGACCTTTGACCCCGCGAACCAGGATCATTGGAGGGCGTATCTACCAGAGCGAGGTCAAGCCGAAGGAAAAGAGGGTCAAACAGGAGAACGGCAAACCCAAGAACAAAGAGTCAGGTGATGCAAGGTAAAAGAAACCTCTGTGTGTGTGTGTGTGTGTGTGTTCCAGTGTGTGTGGGGCCACTCCTATGGTCTGGCGTCTCCTCCTAATTACACAGCAGCATCCCCAACCTCTAATGTTCCTATTTTGCAAACACAGATTGATAATATCCCAACTTAAAGCTCTTTCCCCACAACTAGACAGCCACAAAGAGCAAGTGTGTGTGTGTGTGTCTGTGTGTTCTCACACCTATGACATAGTGAGGAATAGAAACAAACTTTTTAAAGCAGGGTGAGGACTTCTTTGGGAAGTGAGGACATTTTGGCCTGTCCTCAAAACTTAGGTTAAGACCTGGTTTAAATGTTGAAGTTAGAATTTGGTTTAGGGTTAGGTTAAGGTTTTTAGTTGTGATGGTTAATCTTTGGGTAAGGGGCTGGAGAATGCATTTTGCCAATGAGTGTCCTCACAAAGATAGAGGTACAAGTATGAGTGTGTGTGTGTGTGTGTGCGGCCTCACAAGAGGGAAAATCGAGTGTGTGTGTGTGTGTGTGTGTGTGTGTGTGTGTGTGTGTGTGTGTAAGCAGAAACAAGTCATCGCTCCAGAGACGAGGACTGTCATATAAATATGTGACCTGAGAAGTGACATATGGAAGAAGTGACATCACGTTTCCAGCTGTCATGCGAAAAGTGACATTTCACTAAATGAGACTTGGTGATTCAGTGAGTCCGTTGTAAAGGACAGAGCAGAGGAGGAAGGACGGGACTGGAATGGAAGATGTGAGATTGGGCAGGGGCAGTGCTTCCACATTCATGATATCACCACTTGGACCGTTCAGTGCACCGCTCCACCTCTTCTGCACTCCTCCTCTTGCCTAATTGCTCCGATGTTTGTCCTCTTCCCTCATCTACATTACATACATTCCTGTTTGCAGCTGCAGCTTTTTAGATTTCCGTTGATTTAACCTTTAAATTGGTTACAAAAGCAGCATTCAAAATCATATTAAACAAATACTGAGGAACGGTGATGAATCAGAGCAACGAGTTCGGAAAAAAACCTGCAATATAAAAAAAGCTCTAAAATACGTTATTAAACCAGCAGAGAATCAGATTAAACCGAGATAAATCTTGGCTAAACAAAGCAAAGTTACATTTTTAAAGTCAAACTTTCTAATATCTAAGTCACAATGTGTAGAATTTGAACATTTCTCACATTGTAATAGTTTCAAAAAGACACTGAAATGATCTCATCACTTTACACCCAGACTGTCTAATTTTAGTTCAAACTAATACTAGATGTCTAACACTAAACATTCAATATATCACCAGATATATTCATAAAACGTCTAAAAAATGGAAACCTAAGATCCTGAACAATAAGTATAAAACAACGAGAACTATAAGAAGAAACTACTATTTAGCTTGTGTGAAATCTAACTACAACACAATGTGTTAAAGGACCAATCTCCTATATTTCCAGTTACTACAAATAATTCCCAGATAGTGATTTCTGACTTCAATGCATGTTTAACTGTACTTAACTTAATTTAACTGTAATCTGCAACTTAATATTTATACCACACAAGAAACCATGGAAGTAAATGGCAGCATGGAACATGGAAAATAGGACATTTAAAACTCAGAGAAGAATGGTAGGGTTTGTAAAATGGTGAAAAGTAATTGAAGCCACTTCAGTATGTGGTGCCATCTAGTGTTAGTATCAGAAATGATGAGTAAAAGTCCAACACTGGCCTCACAAAATGGAGATGTACTGAATTATATCTGCAAGAAAGTGACCTTTCCTCGCATCGTCTCCACCTCTCCTCTCCTCCCGTCCAGTCCTGAGCCGGAGGTGGAGGTGTTCAGGATGGCGGCCAACATCCCAGGTCGGAACCGGGCCATCTTCATGCTGACCTACGAGGAGCTTCTGCAGCGGCGGCTGGGACACTACGAACACGTGACCAGCCTGCGTCCACTGCAGCTGGTCAGCCGCCTCAGCCTGGACGTCACCATCGTCGACCACGCACCCATAACGGGCCTCCAGGTGCTGCCGCTCCGCAACGGCAAGAGCAACAGTGCTTCCAACCCTGCAGCTGGGCCTAATGCGCCCAAGCTACCAGGTTTACACACTTTGTTATTTCAATGGTTAATCTTATTACATATTTTCTTTTCCTGTAGTTTTCATTCTTGTTTTAGTTTAAATAATTCTTGTTAAAACTGCATTTGTCTTAGCCCAGCTCAAAAGAAGTACACAGAGATCATTTTTAGAGCCACTGCGCCGTGCTTTTAAATCCACTGTGGAGGCTTTACTCGTTTCAGGATTTTGTTCTTGAGCCAGTTCAAAGACAAACACACTTCCTCTCTTTGTGCTTCAGCCAAGCCCGAGCCTCCAGTGACCACCGTGATCAAAAACGAAAAGAACGTCTGCAAGATTACCTTTAGCCCCAACATCGTCCAGCAGGCCAAGATCACTACCAACGGCCTCCTGGGAGACTTTGTCATCCGCTACGATGTGCAGAGAGACATGGGGATTGGAGACATTCAGGTCAGAGACAGACAGTGAATGAGCATTAAAATAGTTTTCATATTCTGTATCTGTGGACACATATTTCCTATCCAACTACACACACACACACACATTCATCCACCCACCTGTTAGTCATTAATTTCTCTGGTTTCCTGCCACTGCAGTCACTTCGCTGCCAAACTCTTCTGTCCGTCCTTAAACCATACTATGTTTTGCCAATCACACACGACTGCACCACTGATCTCACCGCCTGTCGCATGTCTGTAAACTTCTTTCCCCTCCCAGGTTTTAAATGGCCATTTTGTCCACTACTTTGCCCCCAAAGACCTGCCTGTCGTGCCCAAGAATGTGGTGTTTGTGATCGACACCAGCGCCTCCATGTTGGGGACTAAGATCAGACAGGTAAAGCAGCACACTCAGCGGATATCTAGAAAACCGCTGTGACTTTAAAGCCTCGGCTGAATGTGTTACCAATTGTTTCATTACCATGTTATTCTCTGAGGTGCCATTAAATTCAGTCGCTCTCTGTCCGCACATCTTTCTCAGTATAGGGTTTCCATTCAACATAGGAGAAAGTGTGGGATTTTACTCTTAAAGGTCTGGTTTTTGCATGTTTTAGCCCACCTATTAAAACTTTGTATACTTATTATTATATTATATTATATGGGGTTAAAATTAAACTTCATTGTGGTGGAAATTCAAATGTATCTTTGAAAAACTATGGCTTTTGAAAAAAGGTCCAGATTGTGGTCCTTTACATTTGGATCAGTCACTTCCTGTTGATGTGTTCCCAATGAGCAGTTCTCTATTAATGCTCACACTGTGCCTGACTCCAGAATTGTATTCGAAGCTTTTATCAGCTGCAACAACAATTTGGGATTTAGGCTGTTGGGTTTGGCCTATTTTCACATTAAAGTCTGATCTATTGCAGCTAAAAGTGCCACAAATGCCAGATATGAACTCATCTTTACTTTTTACAAAATCGAATGAATTTTCTTGCCGTCCACCTGAAGCAGTTTACCCAGTTTTTAAGCAGAAATTCAATGGCTGTATTGGATGGGAAACCTGACACCCCACCTCCTCACGCCCACAGTGGAATATCAATATCAGACCTTTTCCTCCATCTGCAATAGTAGGATAATCCCCTCGGCCAGACTCAGAGTTGATCTCTGCAGCTGCCATGAGAGAAGAGTGCCGAAACAGAAAAAGGACGAGAGAAACTGAAAAACAGATTTTCAGTGAGAAAGAAAAGTGGAAACATACAGCACAAGGCTGCGCTGTGAAGGAGGAAGGTCAGCGTCCATGGGGTAATGGAACTTTCTAGACAACAGCACCCTCGACCCCTTGATCCGTCCCCCCACCCATCGCCAGCCCCCAGGAGGCCCGCAGGAACAGAACAATAAGTGTGTTTGATGTGGCTCCACAATAGAGGGTTTGAGTGTATGTCAGTCTGTGGTTCTGACCCCAGCTGTATACAGCCCATATAGACATCCATTAACCCCCCAGTGCCAAATTATATATCACACCCACACTCACGGCTGCAGAGATGCTGGGATTATGGAGCTGCACAACAGGAAAGAGGGAAGAAGTTTTAGAGGCGACGTACTTCTGCTTTGTCTGTTTTCTTACACAGACTCAAAGCTAACCAGAAAACAGTCAAGAGTTACTAATGCTTATTCAATTTAAGATTTAATTTACATTTTTAATCTAAGAGAGAGAAAATCAAATTTATACAGAGTAAAACATAATTTTCTTGTAGGAAAGAGTTTGTTATAACTATATAACTTTAGGAATATGACAGAGACTGACACAAGATTTTTAAAAAAAATAGCCTGAAATCATCGGCAACAGAGTCGGTCATTGATTAAAGCTGCAACTGTCCACCTGAGGGTCGTTATCGTGATGGTATGTTGAGCAGCCTTTAACATTTAAAGTACAGCTAATCACTTCTCTTTCACACTCATTCTCTCTCAGACCAAAGATGCTCTGTTCACCATTCTGAGAGATTTGCGACCTGGCGATCACTTTAACTTCATCAGCTTCTCCAACAAGATCAAAGTTTGGCAGCCGAATCGTCTCGTGCCTGTAACGCCCCTTAATGTCAGAGACGCCAAGAAGTTTATTTACACGCTGGCAACCACTGGAGGTGAGACATTGTAATCCCTATGGCTAGTCCTCTTCCTATATTTAGATAGATAAACTGTTGAATTAATGTGTTATCAGCAGCTGGAATGCTTCATTGTTGTGCAACATGTATGCATCTAAATGCTTTAAAGACTTACGGTGCATTATGGGAAACAGAGAATGCACATTTTCTGTTTAGATCTTTACATTTTCTGCTTAAATGTAAAGATCACGACAGAAATACAAACTATGAGTTGAAAGTAGAAAAACAGCTTATCATTTTCTTGCCTCAGAGCAAGAAGAGCAGACTTTACTGACTGTTTTTCTAAGCCATAAACTGCCATACTGTCTCTTCATTGCAGGCACAAATATCGATGGTGCCATCCAGACTGGCTCCTCTCTGCTCCGTGAGTACGTCTCAGGCTCTGACGCCAGCCCCAACAGCGTCTCCCTCATTATTTTCCTGACGGACGGGCGACCCACAGTCGGGGAGATGCAGTCCACTGCGATCTTGGGGAACACTCGCTCAGCCGTGCAGGAGAAGTTCTGCATCTTCACCATCGGGCTTGGGAATGACGTGGATTACCGGCTGCTGGAGCGCATGTCTCTGGAAAACTGTGGGATGATGAGACGCATCAACGAGGAGGCAGATGCCAGCGTCATGCTCAAAGGGTACGAGTGTGCTTTCTATCCCTGTCAATCCGTTCTACATGTTCTTCCATTATAAGCCATCTTACCCTAGTAATCACAGTTTCCAAGACATGGCGGCCTTTTTGGATTTATAAAAATGGTGACCAAAATAGCGATTATCCCAGCCTCTAGGTGACCTACACTTAAGATTCTGGTGGGTACATCTGCTAATATAGGGAGAAATTACTTGGTACTATTTACAACAAGAGAAGAAAGCTACTTTTTACCTCTGAAACTAGATCGTAAATGATCTGAAACAGGTCTTAAACAGATCTTAAAGCAGGCATGAAACTTCCCTAAAACTGTCTTAACAATGTGGTCTGGATGTGGTCTAAGGGTGTTTTCAAACCTGCCTAGTTTCAATAGGATTCTGGTCCATTTCCTCCCCCAGTATAATTCATTTGGGCAGATCTGAACTGAGCAATCATACTTTAAGATCAAAACAACCACACCACGAGACCCTTTGGAGCAAATGATCTCAGTCCAGTCACAAACAAATTCTGGAGAAGTTTGTTTGCGGTGGGAATGGGATCCGACCTCGACCTCCCAACTACACGGCTGCTTTGCATACTGGGATGTGATTGAGGAAAATCAACGGTTGTTAGCCGCTGCCAGAGAATTATTTTTTTCTTCCAGTGTTTCCTTTCTCGCTCCTGCAAAAGATGCATCTAACCAACGAGAAGAGTGAAGAGTTCTTATGTTTTAGTGATGCATTTTGGTTGGCTTTTTTTGAATGAAAAGAAACCAACGTGAATTTGCTTCCAGTTTGCCCAGTCATCCACTGGTTCAGACCAGAGCCAACATACTTTTACCAACGTACTTTTATATATTACTTTAAATAAGAAATTATTGTTTAGTTTCCCCTTTACATGTGTATAATTCACCTCTTATTAAGCAATTAGCTGTCCTCAGTCCTTCCCCTGTAACCCTCCATCTCTCATCAAGCTATGAGAGAACGAAGACGGCAAATGTGACGGTGCTGACAACAGACCTCTTTAATCAACTTGAACATGTGACAGCCACAGACTACAACAGCCACCTTCTTTCTCTCTCAGGCCCCCTTTTTCTGTCCTTTACACACAACCCTCCTCTCTCTCTCTCTCTTCCGCACTCGGACACACAAGGTGTTTGTTCAGTCGAGCAGGAATGTGTGTGCGTTGTGAAACATGCATCTAAGTATGTACCTGGGGTTAACAGATAGACTCCACAAATAATAGCCCTCGTCCTGCTTGAACAAACACGCTGGTTAAGGGGTGAGGAGGTTTACTGCGGCATGACAACAAGGACAGGACAGAGGACTTATACACACACGCACACACAATCTTTGCTTTATACACACTCTTTTATGAATGTGTGCACACACTCTCAAGTGGGGTGGCAGTAGCTTTGAGGGGTTAGACAAGCAGGTTTATGGCCGGAAGGTGGTTTGTTTGAAAAAACAAGACATTTGATGAAATCTGTAAAGACATACATACTTTTTCTGCCTCAAAAACTGCCACTGATGTACCTTTGAGCAAAAGCATTGAACATGTGACTGGTTGGTTATCGGTCTGCTTTGGATGATGTATCCATAATGTGTGAAAATAAGCAGTTAGAAATAAGACAAACTATTTAAGGAGGTTCGAGAGAACAAACTTAATCTAAACTTAACCTAAAAAGTTTTAGTTGTCATAACCCTAACCACAGCTTAACTATAGAGGCTGCAGAAAATGCTCATCTGAATCATCTGTGTAAGGGGCTGACAATCAATGTTGGTCTGCCAAAAGGAACGGCAGAACAGATACAGAGCAGCACTCATTAATGTTGTTCTGGAAGGCAGTAATAAACAAGCTCTTTCTATCAGGTAGGTATAAAGAACTGTTATTCATGCTATAATGTATTTTACCTAGCATCGCAGTGCAGGATCAGGATCGTTGACTGCTCAATGTTCGCACCATTGATTCTCCAATGCTGGAGTCTCATTGAAATGAATGAGACTGCTTTTTTTTTTTTTTAAATAAATGTCAGTCCTTAGAGTATTTGCAAAAGACTGCTCCTCAATGTCCTTGTTCCTTTCTAGGTTCTATGATGAGATAGGAACTCCTCTGCTGTCTGACATCAGGATCAACTACACTGAGGACTCCGTCCAGTACGTCACTCAGCATTTGTTCACCAACTACTTCAACGGCTCTGAGATCGTCATCGCCGGCAAGCTGACCAACCAAAGCGCAGAATCACTCCACGTCCAGGTTACAGCCAGCAACAATGACAAGAGCATCATCCTGGAGACCGACGTTCCACTGCGGCACCGACAGATGGAGACTGAGAAACATGTGAAGGCAGCCACAGCAGCAATGGCCGCTGGAGCGAAGACTCCAGGGTCAGGGGTCACACAGGGACTAAGGGATGCTTTGGGTTCAAAAGCGGAAGAGTTTGTGGAACGTGTCTGGGGTTTCCTGAGTGTCAAGGAGGGGCTACGGTCGCGGCTGCGTAGCCAAACCAGCAAGGAGAGGGAAGAGCACATCCAGCAGGCCACTAATCTGTCTCTGACCTACAGCTTCCTCACCCCCCTCACCAACCTGGTGGTGGAGAAGCCTGAGGTCCTGGCTGACGGCACCATGGCCCCAGTGCCCACCATCACCCCAGCAGCTGGTGAGGCTGCCTCAGCTGCCAATGAGCTGCCGAGTGACACGGACGACGGAAAGCCACAGAAATCCAACGGGAAGCCGGGCAGCCAATCTTCAGCTCTGGGCAACACCATTGGTGAGGTTGTGTCTCCTGGATTTTAGCCGTATAGTGTGTCTGAAACGTCTGCTTCCACAAGTACACAAGGATAAAAACTGATTGTTTCAAGTGAGATTGAAACCGACAACTTCTTTAAAACAATACTCCACCGAAATGACTTGGAGTGTCACAACAGTAAGAATGGTTTCCAACTGTTTGATGTCCAGTATCGAATCTTCTAACACCACTCCTGCACCATAATCCATACAGTCCCAATATACAGATCTTTTTTTCCAAATTATAGCAAATTAAACTGCTTCTGCTTGTTGCTAGGATGCAACATACAGGTGAGCAGCTAACACGTTGATGAATAAAACTTTGTATAGCCATAAAAAACAGACTTAATTCCTTTTGTCAGTAGCATGGTTAGCTGTTTCCGTTTATGTATTTATGGGGCTAAAATATAAGTATTTTCAAGATACTGAGCATAAGTACATAGCATAGGGAGGCGTATTATGTTGCAGGAGTTATTTGAGAAGTTTCTATACTTTTTTTCAATCATTAAATGGTTCCTCTTTGGAAGCCATCGTAACCACAGCTGCTCTGAAAAGCCCTACACGGGCCGATACTGAGTATTCCTTTCAGAGAGCGTGCAGACCACGCACCAGCATAACTTTGCTCTGTCTTCAGGCACCCTGTGCTGCACTAATAACGGCCCCACCCAACAGTTAATGTTACTCTTAGAGTATGGAAGATTTTCAGAGGAAGCATTAAACAATGGCAGCCCTCTGACGCATTGCAGAAGATAAATATTCTCTTCCTTGTAGGTAAAGCTGAGAGGAGACCAGCCAAGAAATCCATCACCATCTCCAAAACATCAGGTGACTCCCCACTCTCTCTCTCTCATGTAAACAGTTGTACGCCCCCCCCCCCAACGTCTGTTTCATGCGATAGCCTCTGAACTCTATATACTGTAAGCACATATGCAGTGGTTACGAGGCCCCGTGGAGAGACTTGAAAGGGAGGAGACGGGGGGAATGTACAGTAGACTCTCTCTCTCTCTCTCTCTCTCTCTCTCTTTACACTCTCTGTGTGGGCGGCCTGTAATTTGGATGTTCGTCATACAGTCAGCAGTGATCACACAGACAGCGAGGCCTTCAGGGATGCCTCTGAACATGACCTGAAAAGAGGAAGGAACACACAGGGTCTAATTGAAATACCAACACAAACACTACGTGGCACTTTAAACATGCAAGTGCGTGTTCACACACACACACACACACACACACACACACACACGCTGTGGGTGAATGGGACGGGGCTAAGAGATGAGAATTGGATGTTTGCGCATGTGTTACAGTAAAGAGAGGGACCCCATCAGAGGCAGTTAGTGAAGGCTAATGACCCTGTCATTACTGTTGCTCTATCATCTCCTCTCATCACATCACTCCTCTGTTCATCTCAGCTGGTTCTCACCAGCCTGAGGAGTCTCCAGCTGAAGATATATAAACTATCAGATAGAAGCCAGTCTGACATTCTCTGTTCATGTCAACAGAAGTCTTTAGAAAATCAGACGCTGCCAAATTAGATACGGCTACCGATTAGCCGTTGCCTGTCTTACAGCTCAAGTTTTAAGCTTTTCATTTACGACGACATGGAAAACAACACCAACCAAACTGTGTAAAATCAAAAGCATTTTAAAAAAGAACAATAATTTAAAAATTTTTATTTATTCATTTTTTGTAAATTGTATCTCCTTACATGATGACCTTCTGCCTAGCATCTAATCCTGGTGCAGAATACTAAAAAGGTAGTAAGTTGGGATGTTTCTGCCTAAACACAAGTCTAAAAATATCAGTATCAGTCATAAAAACCCAACATATGTTATCTTAGGGTGTTAAGTCTTTTATATCATTATAAACCCTGCACAATTTTCCAGTGTGCCAAGGACATGACCTCTGTGTCCTCAGTGGAAGCTTACGGACCTGCTGGATGGTATTTGATAATAAAATGAGTCTTAGTCAGCCAGTAGGTTGCTATCGCAGCCTGACAGAAAAAAAATCTGGAAAAGTGTAATTACTTCCAACAACTCTATCTTCATCTATCTAGTATGTACTGTTAAATTAAACCGCCCTCTGCCTGGCTTATATACTTTTACTTACTGCTCTCAAAATGGATCATATCACTTTACGCAATCTACTTTCAGGCCCACTTGTTATATTCCTGAGTTGTTACTGTGTTTTCTTATCCTTTCCCTCCCTCTTAATGTTTAAACTACCTCAGCGGACGGTGATCCCCACTTTGTGGTGGAGTTCCCGCTCAGTAAACTGACCGTGTGCTTCAACATCAATGGTGAGCCTGGACACGTCCTGCGTCTGGTGTCTGACCACAAGTACTCTGGTAAGACTCTTAATGCTGTTAACACCGACACATGGCACCAAAACCCCTCTTTCCGCATGTAGATCCACATCCTTAATGCTTTGGGTGGGTGATTTGTGTAACGTGTCTCCAGGTGTGACGGTGAACGGTAAGCTAATCGGAGCCCCAGCTCCTCCAGGCAGCCACAAGCAGCAGCGCACCTATTTCAGCACCATCACCATCGTGGTGGATCATCCCAAACGTGCCTACATCGAGGTGACGCCTAAGAAAGTCATCCTGGATGGGCGGGACAGAATGGTGCTGCCCTGCCACTCCACAGTTGCCGTGGACAGCGGCGTTCTGTCGGTGGCCATTGTGGGAAAGTCTAACGTGACTGTGACGGTCGGAGGAAACATCAGCTTTGTGATCCTGCTGCATCAGTACAAGAACCCGGCCCCCTACCAGAGGGACCATCTGGGCTTCTACATCGGGCAGAGCAAGGGGCTGTCGCACAACTGCCATGGCCTGCTGGGTAGGTGTTGAGCTTGAATTATGTCATTGAAGTTGTCACAAATCATCCTCTGGGGACCATGAATATCCACAGTGAATTTCATGGAAATCCAGACATTTGATTTCAGTGGAAACAATCCAACTTTAATCTGCCCAGTAGTGTAGAAGGCACAAACAGACCGACAGATAGCATCGTCATTAGTGTCCTGTGAGCCCAAACCAAAGTCACATTTTTGAACACTACTGGCTGACCTTCAAAGACTCTGAGATTTAAATAACTTGAACCTCCGTTTCTCCTTTCAGGTCAGTTCCTGTATGAGGAAGTGGGACTGGCAGAGCTTCCTGCACAGGGAGACATGAAACCCTCGTCCGTCCTGAAGGTGAAGGAGCGCTCGGTGCCCGTGATTCAGAAGAGCAGGAGGATCTACAGCGGCACTCAGAGCGTGGACTGCTGGTTCGCCCGCAACAATGCAGCCAAGCTGATAGACGGACAGTACGAGGACTATTTGATGTCGCACATGTTCGATACGGGGGACTGGCCGCACGGGACTAACAGAGTGTGAGAATCCAGCCACGAACTGTAGCTGTGGCATTTATTTGACTTAACTCATCTTTCTCTGTATCCATATCACATCCAAACAGATCCAATGTTTCCAAATACCAAAGCTTCACATTTCAGCTCTCTTTCTGCCTACAGTCTCTTTTGAATATATTTTTTTACTATTTCTAATGAAAATTTAATGTTTTTTTTATGATATTGTGTGTATTATTTTTTACAATAATTTTGTAAATGTAAATAAAACATTTAAACCCACATTTGGAGGTTGTCATTTGGGAATGCGTAAGCCAGTTTTCCTCACACACCAAATATGTACAGTATGTCAACACGTTTTAAACGTGGCAGCCTCAAGCTCAAGATCACACCTGGTTACCACGGAGACCAACCCCAGTAACTAACCCCTTGTCCCGTCACCAATGACAAGATGTACACTGAACACACACATAACACACAGATGCACACCCCCACACACACACACACACACAGCCCCATAGTCCCCCTGTCATCAGCTGGGGGTCACAGGGCTGCTGGCCCCGCCCACACAGGTGTGCTCTGGCCAGGTCCCGCTCAGGTTGTCTGTCATCGCGCTGCCTCGGCCCGGCCGCCGCAGGAATTCAACACCAAAACGCCGCTTCATGTGTCACTCATCTTTATTCATGGTACAGATTAAAGAGATACATTCGGTAAGAAGCACCGAGGCAGTCTGCAGCCTGTTACCGACACCTCCGGCCGTGCTCTGCCATTTTATCCACATGTTCATACCTAAGTCATAATTTGGTTCATTAAAAAAATACAGAAAATACATTGGAATACAAAATAAAGCGTTACAGACGGAATATGTCAAAGTGTAGGCCAGTGAACAGAAGATTGGAAATGTTGTGACGATAAACACCAGAGAATATAAAGAAACGCACATCAATCACAAACTGATTTCATCTACAACTCATTCGCTTTAGTCACTAAAAACTTTCTCTTTAATGTTTTTACCACAGATTGGACCACAATATATAAAGTCAAATACTTAACAGAATAAATAAGAGAAAATGTGCCATAGCTTGGAAAGTTTTAATACACGGCTACTGTATCATCCCACTGACAGTATTACAATCATGGAGTGTTGGGGACATTTTCAGCATAAAGTCAGAACATTTTTAGACATAAAGTTCTGAATGTTATGGAAATAATGATAAGTTCATGAACAAATAAAAAATAAAGGTTAATTTTGTTGGGGAAAAAACAAAGAAATGGCTTATGAAGGGGTTATATTTTGAAAAATATCACTCCCAACTCTGTTGAAGCTACAGCCGTGCCAGGGTTAGCTTAGCTTAGCACAAAGACTGAAAACAGAGGGGAACAGCTAGCGTGCCCCTGTACAGAGGTAGGAGGTTCAGGAGGTCACTGCTCCCAGCCAAAAAAGTAGTCCCTCATATGACTACTAGTGAAATCTCATGTTGAATGATTAGGATTGACTCAGGATTCTGTCCACATTAAACAAACAAGATATGAATGTGTTAATAAGTGAGCTTTAGAGGTGCTGGTAGATGGATTGTATTCCCTTTGGACTTAATTTGTCTCATAATATTATGGCTTTATTCTTCTAATATTCTACATTTTACACTTAAAATTGAGGCTTTTCTCTCATAACATTTCAAACTTTTTCTCAAAATATTCTGACATTATTCTGAAAATCTCTGGTGATTTTCTCCCCAGCGGTGTGCCCAGCACTCCATCATATACAACGAATACAGACTATCACAGAAACATAGTGTGACCCGGACCTTTGAAACCATCACATGAAACAATTTCTTGCCCACATATCATCTTTTTTTTAAAAGCAGCCTGTTACATAGAACTAAAAAAAACCACATAACCGCTGCTTTCAACAGGTTTGGTCCTTCATGATCTCAGCAACCCGAAAAAAAAAAAAAAAAAGACCATTAACCACCTTTCAAACTTAAAATAAGCAGCCAGAGGGAGGGTGACTATAATTACAAATTAAAAAGGTGGATTTGACATGATTATATAAAAACGTGTATATATACTTTACTCACTTACTCCTCTTTGGAATATGATATGCGATAAATGACTGTCTTTAGAGCAACATCATCCCCAAAAGTCCCCAGTGTGGAGAAAAGACAGATTTATATCACTCGTTGTCACTGCCACCCGCACATTTTGCCCTGCGGGTGCGGCGCTCCTTAATAATCTCCCTCCACACGCGCTCAGTTGTGGTTACTCTGATGTTCTCTTTACAGCTGACGGAGGCAGCGAGGTGAGCGGATAAAGAGCTTCTAATTCCCAGAATGCTACTTGATTTGCATGCATACACTGAGTCAAGCTCCACTTGTAACTATTCGCACCTTGAGTGCAGAGGAAGGCAGCTAGTGTTCAACATTCACAGGTTATATGACCTTTAATTGTGCCTTTGCTAACAAGAAGGCTAATATTTAGACCTTTAATCTGAGGAGATAAGGATGCAAGACAGTTTGTTTTTGCTCATATTCAGGCTCTGAATAGTGGTTTGTGTGTAGTGTGTGGATAGTGGATGGATGGGTGAGAGGTCACATCACCTGGGTTTACACCTCCACCCAGCTGGGTCTCAGTGGTCCTCCGGAATACTGCACGTGAGGGACGGGTCCGACATCTTCCTCCCCCTCTGAAGCCTCGTCTGTGTCCGTCTCCACGGTCAGCAGCACCTGAGAGAGACACAAGATTTCGATCAACGCAGCGCAACACAAACTGCGAGCCGCAGGACAAACGTACAGTCGGGCAGTGATCTGCTGCTGTGCGATTGGATTTGACATCCTGGATGAAAAGCGGGAAAAGAAAAAAAAAAAAAAGCTCAGTTCTGCATTCCCAGCCTAAAGTGGAAAATATCTCCGTTTATTCGCAGCCTGGAAGACTCTCTCCGGCAGCAGCAGGGATCCAAAGCCCAAAGGAGCAAAATTCCATAACTATATGACATTTACAGAGTTATAAAGCTCCATATGCTGCCTGCCACGTAAGACAGCTGATATAAAGACCATTTCAAAGAGCGGTACAGATTCAGATATTGGGATAAAGATGGGGCTAGCAGCGTGCCTTACTGTCCACCACAGTGTCTTTTAGTCATCTCCTCTATAACCCTGATGTCACAGGCCGCAACACCGGCCACAACAACAGCATTGTGGCTAAAGCTGCAACCGCCACCCCCACCAGGACTCATCCAAGTCAATGCCTCTGTATCTGTCATCCTCCTCCACTTCACTCCGCTTTCCATAACATCAGCGCGTGGAAAACGACTCCTAAATGTCACTTTTATTCCCGGGATGAAGGCTTGATTTATGGCCGCCTGGCAGAAGACCAGGAAAAAGGCAAGAGGAGGGAGGGGTAAACACTCTCATCCCACTGAACACGAAGGTCGTGCACCCTAGCAGTCAATTGTCCTCAAGTCTGTCCGTGAAATCGTTCCCGAGAGAGGGAAAGGAGCAACGACACAGGCGTCTGTGCTGTGTGGAGCAGGCGGCTATTAGAGCAATTCCCGAAAACACAACAGGCCTGCTGCAGTTTTATCAGACAAGACAATCCAGCACTCAAAGCTCACAGGGGACCATTCAAAAGTCTGGTCATGTGGGCATCGTCTTGGCCGAGTGTGTGTGTGTGTGTGTGACCACAGTGTTACACACAGTTAGATTTTGGTCACATGTCATCACCATCATACGCCTCCTCGTAATTTCTTGTGCCTGTTCTGTTTACAAGCACAAACGCTGTAAAAAATGATTCTTTGATTCACCATATTTACAAAACAGATGTGTCACATTTCAGACCCACACTGCATGGCCAAAAGTGTGTGGACACCCCAAAAACACATATTTTTTGTGATTTGTGTGAGCTTACCTTCTAAGATACATCTGCAGTACAAAAGTTTCAGCAAAAGCAAGACAACATGTGCTGTGCAAAGAATTACCATGGTGGCTTCTGCCAGGACTTGCTATTGCCATGACAACAACAAAAGAGATACTCTCCAAAGCAGAAAAAAGGAATATAAAAATCTTGAGAAGAATTACAAAATTTCACATTTTTATTCTTCCACAGAAAACCAGGACCCACCAAGTTAACAGTCATGAGGGAGGACAGCCTGACTCAGTATTTCTTGGACTGAATTCGCTTGGGTTTGCTCCTCATTAGATCAAGTGTAGAGAGAGAAAATGTGTGTGTGTGTGTGTGTGTGTGTGTGCGTGCGTGCATATGTGTGTGAGTGTGTGTGTGTGTGTGTGAGTGTGTGTCTCTCCGCTGCTCTCATCCCCCAAAACAACAGGTGCAGCTGACACCCAGCGTAACCATGTGGGTAGATCAACCAACAACACCCATTTTCACACACATTAAAGTCTGTGTTCTCCTCATCAAAAAGCAGAAATATTAAACTGTCACATTCTTGTTTGGGGACCAGGCTTTAGAAAAATGTTTCATAACATCAAACGTAATCCCTTTAAAAGGCCAATGAGTCATTTCCAGAGCAAAAAGGCTTAGTCTGATTTCTTCAAGTAGTCTGTTCAGCGAGCACACAAATTACGGGATAATGTACCAACTGGCCGTAATATAATTGGAGCAACTGCGCCTGGTCAAAGCAGGTCCGCTAATAGTGCTTGTTTTTACCACTGACAGTGTCAGTGACAACATTACAGAAAGGTTCTTTACAGAGGGACCTTTTCGTTTAAGCCGTTATAACGCTCTCTTCAAACCTACCAGACTCCACTGACAAAAACAGTCATTTTATTTTGCAGAACACGGGAGTTGCTGGTCAATCTGGTCGGCTGCTGCCTCGATCTGCTGGTTTGTTTGTGTTATTGTGTGACTTTGGTGTCTAAAGAGTTAGTTCAGATCCAATACAATATTTGTGTAACACTCAATAACACAAACAAAGTAACAGAGGCAGCAGTACACCAGCCACTTCACTGGTTTGCCAGGTAAAATCACTGTTTTTGTCAATGGAGTCTGGTGGCTTTGAAGAGAGCGATATAACAACAGTGTCTGGTTACAGGTTTGTCTCTTTGTAATGTTGTCAGACGAGATCTACTGGACCAATTCCAAATCTTTTTGTGATTACTAGTCATTTCAAAGCCTAAGTATGTCAAATGGGGCACAGGTTTATAATTTAGACATGGGTTCAGAGTTATCCTTGCAGATTTTATTCTTTGCTTATAAAACATGAAGTCCTGTACACTTTCTGACAGAAAGATTTGTGTAGTAAGACCAAAGTCATGATCCGACCCTCTGTTTGAATCACTCCCCAGTTAGTGATCTAATGAACGTGAACAGAAATGATCTCTGGAACGAATCAGGTGCTTTAATTCCATGAGTGGCTGAAAACGATAACCAGCTGTTAAGCCGAGCTCACTTTGCTGCGAATGGATAAATATCGGTTGTTCTCACCCGTGACTCCTCGCTGTTCGCCCAGGGCAGAGAGTCAGCCTTCTTCGCCGAGCCGTCGCAGGAGTCGTCCAGGCTCTCCATCGTCTTGTACTTCCTCATCATCAGGCTGTCCACCACCCAGAACATGATGGCCTACAGGGGGAGCCACAGAGAAAAGCCAGGGGGGTTACTGATGCTGCAGGAAAAAAAAAAAACTCACTTCTTATTACCCACAGATCCTCGCCCGCATAAAGCGACATGACAACTAGATTATGAGAGTGCTGCTCACGTTCACTATGAAGGGCACAATGAGCATGACCAGCACCAGCTCCACCTGAGGGTTGGCGATGTAGCTCAGCAACACCTCCTGCAGCTGGAGCGGAGAAAGGAAAGGTTAACATGCTGACAGCAGGGGAAAAAAAACGGTCACTTTAAACAGAACGCTGTTGAGAGGCAGGAGGCCCTTAAAATGAAATAAAGAGCTTTAGTGTACCACCATGGAAACGCATTTATAAAACTAAAACTAAACACTGAATTCCTCTAATTTTATAGCGCTGTTAGGTATAGAAATTATTGTCTGAACATGGTACATTATCAAGGACGAACTAAAGAAATGTTCATGCTTTTAACCACAATATAACTGAACGTAATTCTTCACAACAGCAACCGTGCTGTATAACTTTATTACTGTACATCTTAGAACTTGTTTGTAATAGGCCAACATTTAGCTAAACTTACTTCAATACAAGCCGAGGGTCCATTTCAAAATGGATACAGTTTTAAGATCACAGTCACGATGATAAACGTCTACTTGTAGTAGATTGTAGATGAATAGCATTGACGCTGCTATAGAATTAAATCTAAATGAAATGGGCCATAAACGCGTAAAACAAATAGAAATAGGAAGGCAGATGAACAAAGACAAGACTTGACTTTTAATACCTTTACTATTAATAATACTAATGACTACCGACCGTCTTTAAACAAAAGGAAGTAGAGTCTCAAAACAGCACAGAGAGCTTTACAAAACAAAAGTCTCTCTATGTGGAAATGAATAAATGAGACATAAATAAACAAAATGCCTTTTCTGCCTTTAGAAAGGCATCTGTTGCTAAGCCAAGGGCTAATTTGAATAAACAAATATGATCCCCAGTGTCATGCGAACAAACCGTTCTTCAAATACATTCATGTTGCTTCTGTGTTTTCGTTAGAATCAAAAGGCAAGTCTTTTTTTTTTTTTTTATCTCTCACTTGTTTATTCTCTCTCTAGCCTTGATGACTTCCATCTCTCGGCGCTGCCAGAGAAGTTCAAACGACAAACCAAACAAAGCCAAAATAGAAATGAGAGAAGATCGTTAAAATATGCTGATTTTTTTCCATGTAGTCTGGTTGACGCGGCCAAGATCAGTGTGGGATGTAAAAATGTTCTGTTAGTTACAGTAAAGGGACTGAAAACCTGGTTTCAGCTGAAGTAAAAACAGGTTCCTTACTTTGGACCATCCAGGGACGAGCAGCACCAGGCTGATCACGCCTTTCTCCAGCACCATGATGAGCAGGTAGACGCCACACTGACCCAGCCATGCGGCTGCCTGGGGGGGGTCACCTGGAGGAGAAAAGGTTGAAAAACATCAGTAAAGACGCCGTTTCATACTAACACGTGCTGGTCTAAATCAAAAGCTTTACTTTTAATGCACTTTACCAGATTATTTAATTGTATGAAACATACATATGAGACATATTAAAGGTCCCATCTCTCTCTCTCTCTCTCTTTCTCAAGTTCATACTTGTATTCGGAGCTCCTACTAGAATAAGTTTACATGGTTTAATGTTCAAAAAAACAATTTTGTTTCTCATAACATGGCAGCTGCAGCTGTTTTAAGCCTCTTCCTGAACGTCAGAACGTCCAGAACAATCTGTGAGCTTTGCTCTTGCATTCAACATCCTCGTGTTGCCAGAAGCTCGTGTTAGTAAGTAAAAATAATGGGGGAAAGCATGGAGGACTGAGGGGGACTGAGGAGGTCTTCAGCGGGCGAGGACAGCCGGCTGGAGGAGGTCACAGGTTCAACGGATCCCCTTATGACATCATAAGAGGAGCAAAATCTAAACGGTGTGTTTTCACACACATTTAGTGAAAAATGGAGCGTGAGAAAAACAGAGAGGGCTGTTGTTTCTCATAGTTTGGCAGTTTTTAGACATAAAAAGGGCATTGTGCATAATATGGGACCTTTAAATTTGTATTACATCATTTTTTTGGCAAACCAGAATTTTTTTATTTCTTAATTCTTTCTTAAAATGTTCCTCTTTTTTTCTTATTCATTTTTTATTTCATTTGATGCATTTTGATTTTTAGCTTCTATACGTCTCAAATCGGTCGCAGCTTTAACATAATTCCAGCGAAAACGACATCTTACTTGTTTAAAAACTACTTTGAACCACTATGTTCGACACTATTTAATAAAGTTAAAGTTAAGTGTTTCAGTAAAGTAAATGTTCAGCATTCTGAGTGGGATGTGTGGATGGTCGCTCCAACCCTTGCCTAAACCTCTACACACACTCTCACACAGGTGTTTCTCCACAGCAGACACAAAGGAGGACGGGTCTGTCATTAAGACAGGAAGAGGGGAGGAAGAGAGGCAGACAGACAGACAGACAAAGAACAGGAGGAGAGAGAGAGTGAAACAAAGAAACAAACCACTCATCATCATTTGAAGGTGCTCTTGGATGTGACATGGAGACCTAATCAGCCCTGAAAAGTTGGGTGAAATGTTCCATCACTCAAGGAATGAACGCACAAGAGAGAACAACAGTAGAGTGAGAAAGCGTAATAATTGGCGTGTAGTTAATCCGTCTGTGAAGCCACTGGGAATGTTTTCCAGACGGGGGGGGGGCCTGCAGCTGGAGATGCTGGCTCTCCTCCCGCTCTGCCAACTGTGAGTATACAGTGCCCTCCAGTGGCAGAAACCAGAGCTGCAGCATGGCGTTATTTTCCTAAGAGCACTCTACACTGTACGCTCCTGCTTTCCTAAACACGTCGCCTCACGCGTTTAAGTTTCAGAAAAGAAGAAAAAGGAAGAGCTCACCGTATTCTCCAAACACGAGCAGCGTCCACTGCTTGTACTCCACTAGCTTGGACACCAGCTTCACAGCCAACCAGATGACCAGCATCCCCAGCGTGGCGTCCAGCAGGAAGTTCATCAGATACCTTCGGTAAAACAGGAAATCAGGTTCTCAGTGACAGTCGGAACTTCGTCTCGTCATGACTTGTTTGTGCGGATCAGTAACTCACAGGGAGCACGGGTCCTCTTTGGTGAGCGTGGACAGGAAAACGTTGGCAAAGTGGATGAAAAGAGCGCCGATGGCCTGCTTGGATGTGTCGAAAAACCTGGGAAAGACAGCATGGAGCGTGTTAAGTTACTTGTTTGTGCGTCTGACATCTTTAAAATGATCTTTCTACACAATTCAAGATGACGGCAACATCTGAGAGGATTTTTGTTTTGGATTTTGATTCTTGAGGATTTTCGAGGATTCTGATTTTTGGCTTTTTGTTATCCAGATTGATTTGATCGATTTCTCGAAAATCAGAGTCCTGCAAACATTTTTAATAGATTATACTCATCTATGCAAGTGTGTAAAATGGAAGGATGGAGAGAGAAAAGACAAAAAAAACACTTCTGACCAGATCCTCCATGATCGTCTGATTCCAACGGGCTCCCTGAACCTCTTCACTGCAACAAAAACAGAAAGTCAATCAATCAATCAATGACGTTCCCACTGAACTTGTGTGCATCCTCCAGCCAACGACATGCAACACGGCTTCTCTGCAGTTTGTTTGACCTCCACGGCGAGCCTCGCGTCTCTGCAGGGTGGAGGGGAGCGAGGACAGAGGAAACGTAGCGTCCTCCTCGCTCTACACCACAACACTTCATTCCTCCCCCGCAGGCTCAGGGTGAACAGGCGTCCACTGTTCCTCTATCTCGCCATCTCACAAGGTCAGAGAACGTGACTCGACATGTGAAAACAGGGTCGCTGCTTCCTGTGGACACGATTTACATCTGGAAGCTCTTTTTTCAGGATTTTTTTATTTGGATGTAGTTTAAGTTGGTGTTTGGTATGAAGTGAAAACAGCACTGGCTCTACAACTGTATAACAAGAGCACGGTGTAATTATTCATTCACGCACATTGTGTGATGGTCGTTTTTCATTATTTTCTGTTCTATTTCTTTAGCTAAATAATTCATAATCGCACTGACTACACAGCCAATAATGAAAATAATCATAAATTAAAGCCCTAGATTGCTTCCAAGTCTAGATTTTTCAGAACATTAGAAGTTCTTGGGATGCCGGACACATAATAAATGCTATTAATTACATAAAGTGTGTGTCTCAGTAGAAACACCAGACATCACAGTAAATCTCTCAAAGAATGTCTGCTGGAAAACAAACTATTCTCCCCCACAAAAAAAGCTTAAATTTGTCTGTTTTTAACATAAAGCTTTGCGTAAAGAAGCGCGGTAGCTTCACTGGATATTCAGCCTTTATCCGGATTATGTGAGTGCAGGAATAATGAATAATGGAGTCGGTGGAAGGAAACTCCCAAGAAGGGCTTTGAGGAAGAGCACTCTACACACAGATCAGCAGAGGGATGCATAGCACAGGCTCAGCTGTGACTTGGCATACCGCCACTGTATGTGTAGCTGAAGGGCCCTTAATGCTCTGCTGCACACAAATAACCTGGTGTAAATATTAACAGATGCATGCGCTTTGACCAAGAACGACACTTGTGCTGAGAACAGGAAAGGAGGAAAAAATAGAGGGGGGGGGCGGTATCGATTTCTCTACTAATAAGTAACTGAGTGGAGGTTAGAGCTCATTGATCTCACTCGCCCTCAAGGCCTGGCCTGATTCTGAAACACTCCGCTGCTCCGAGGTTTCAGCTGCTCTATTTCGCTTTATTAGAGCTGACGAAATCAACATGACTGCACTGACTTTTTTAAAACTACACTCCAATTATCAAATCATGGACTACTGATGAAATAACTGAATGCTACACACGCTGCACGAGCACGGGAGCGTCATAAATACACGTCATTTCTACGTGAGCACTTTGGCCTATCAGTGGCCCCATACAAGGGTCAATTAACAATCTAAGCATTTTTACAGGCTCTGAATTCAGGCAGAAAAACTAACGCACGTACAATTCAGTTCGTTTCTATGTGCAGTAATTGGCATAGTTTGAGAGACAAGACACCTGATAGCTGAACAAGGTCAATGTTATCGCAGACTACTCAAAGGAACTGATTGGAAAAAGAAACTAAAACTCTAGCACTGACTTGACCCAGTAACAATCGCACCTTTCAGCAGCAACTGTGGCATTAAAAGAGTCGCCTGTGGAGCCAACACTGGTAAGATGACCAACATTCTCCAAGTCAGCTGCCACAGAATCACAAGTTATTAAGCAGTCAATAGCCATTGTTCAGAGTAAATCCACTCTCTGGCTGTAAAGGAGCATCTTGTTTATGCTGTTAATGCAGGGGCACAAAAACACTGCAAAAAGTGGCTGGAATTCTGACACAGCTCACTTCAAACTGCATCTACTGACTGCACCATAATCAATATCCAATGATGTTACCTAAGTAAACATTTTTAGAATTCATCAGTACACTGTTGGCATTCTTTTAGGTTATTAACGGGAAACAACAAGGAAACTCTAGATCCAAAACCTGCCATTCTGCCATTAAGACAGACATTGACGACACTTCCCTTAAACACATTGTAATTTATGATGCTGCTTTGTGTATAGGCGGACACACCGGTGAGGTGTGGTGTTTCTTAATCATTTATGGTTAATGTGGGTCTTTGGGCTAATTCGGCGTATAGATATGTCACAGGCCGAATCTAATTTGACTGAAACGTGTACTTAAGTTAATTGTTCACACTGCTCGCTACCGCTAATAGCAGCTGTCTAATTTGTGGACGTGGAAGACAAGTGGCGGTCACACTTAACAAAAAAAGATTCAAGTAATTCACAAGATGTTATGTTCACTGCACATAATTCAAGCCGAAGCGAACAGAGGACCCTTATTAGCCAAGTGATGTTTTAATAATGCCCATCGTGCTCATATCTTCTTGTGTAAAAGCACGGAAATGTTAAATTTGCATATTTTTCAGTGGAATTTGGTGCCAAGCTACTGTGGCTCTGCGGAAACAAACGTCAACAAAACGCCACGTGGACTGGTGCAGCCTTTTAAAAGCAACTTTGTGTATTTTTGTGCTTGGCGCTTCCTCTCGGTGAATAAACACAGAAAAAAGACCGTGATGCTGAGTGTGTGTGTGTGTGTGTGGGGGGGGGGGGTGTTCAGAAACAAGAGTCGCCCCGGGGGGCTGATGGATCGGACACTCACACATCAGCGTGCTGAAGGCAACGATGGCCAGCAGTCCCTGGATCAGCACGCCGAACCTGTCCGTCAGAGCTCCGTTATCGCAGCCGTGAGGGTTCGCCTTGTTGATGTCGGACATGTTCGTCACTTCAAAAACGCCATCGTCCAGGAACCTCCTCACCAGGAAGACCCCGCTGTATCCGTACATGTCCATGTTGACACGGTGAGGGGAGTCACACCACAGCCGTCGGAGACAAAAGGAGACCAAAGAGGCTTAAACCTTAACCCTTAAACCTTCCTCTGCTCGGGGAGAACGGCGCCAGATCCTCCGTCCGCGAACAAGTTCTCTTTCAGTGTTTCCACAGGCTGATGCTCCATCTCATGATACTAACGCGGAGAAGAGAATCGATTATCTGACTCACATCCATGTTTATGTCAACGGAAAAAACACGTATTGTCAAGTAGGCACGACGGTAAGTGTAGCTTCCGGTGGAAATATTTCAAAAATAAAAGACCGTTTAAAAGCTGTTAAAAAAAAAAAAAAAAGCTGCTTCTCTTGGAACAACTTGGCATAAATAGAGAGGGACAGGCTGTAAACAGATCAGATTTCTCAGTGTGTTTTACAAATATCACATTTGGCAATTTCAACTTTTAAATTTAGGCTATGCAGACTTAACAGTGATTGATGAGGTCTTAATGCAAAGAGATCAGTCAGCAGACTAAAACAACTCTTCTCACAATAGTTAGCAACAAGAACAACAACAGCAATAATAATAATAATAATAATACAGGCTCAATTAAATGCAGATAGGAGACGATTATTTAAAAGTTGTCTTGAATATAAAGAGGAGAATATCCTACTTTTTTCATTTTTAAGCGGCACAGTGAATACAGATATTCCTAAATACATTCTGGTAGCTCATTTGAAAGCCTATTTGTATAAAATATTTGTCACTTATCACAGATCACTTGACATATATCTGCGGCCTGTCCTTGATGTACTGCCAGAGGTAGGAAAGAAAAGCCTCATGTTTTCTGTTCTTAGAATAGTTTGCAACAGGAATTTCAAGAATCTGTTATCTCTGGCCAAAATAAAGACTATTGTAAATCCCATGTTTAATGAGGCGTGGCTCATAGATGGAGCAGATCGCCCACCAATTGGATGATTAGCGGTTCAATCTCTGGCTCCTCCAGTCAACATGCCAAAGTGTCCTCGGGCACGGCACTGAAATTCAGTCTGTAAATGATTTGTTTCCTCCTGATAGCAGAGTTGGCAACGTCCCATCAGTAAATTATTGGTGTGTGAATGTGAATGACGTGAAATGGTTGGAATACGAGTACAGTCCATTAACTTCTATTTCCTATTTACTTCCCCCTTCTTACTAGGCTGCAGTTTTCCTGAATAACAACCAACTTTCTCAAAAATAATGAGAAAATATCTTGGACCTACCACCTCAAAATAATGAATGTCAAAATGACAACTTAGTAACTCAAAATAATGATTTCACAAAGTTTCTCATTATTGTTAAATAGAAAGTCATTATTTTGAAAGTTTCTCATTGTTTTGAAATATGTCACTATTATCAGAAAGCTTCTCATTATAATGACTCAGAGGATCCCACCAACAAAGCCAACTTCTCCAACTTGCCCTTTTCTTGTCCTTTTGTTTTCCTCTTGACTTTTATTTTGAAGTAGCATTGTACCTAACTTCCTGTGGTGCTTTGTGCTAACTTCACGCAGGTCTGTGCGCCTCTCTCGGCAGAATTCCTTGAATGTGCGCGAGGCCGCTTCACAGTCTGTTTGTGTGTCTCAATGGCGCCCCGTCACGCGCACGTGGGTCCTGGAGGCAGATCGCTGCCTCGCGTGAAGATGTAATAATGGCGATGTTTAAATTCAGAGTCTGTCAGGTAAGCCACGACTTATCCACGCTTAAATACCACACCAGGGCCCTGGTGCAGCACCACTAACTCTGTAGGTATGAATAATAGTGGGAGCCAATGGTGGAGTAAGTGATTACAAAGTTTACTTTAGGGCATTACAGACCTGGAGCCTAGACAGGTGAGCTCAGAGCCAACATGGAGGCCTGCAGTGTCCAACCAGAGGAGCTTGGTTAGTTTCACTGAGGCTGGACCCACTGATGTATTCTGATTTATCAGAATGAGACAGTGTTGGAAAATAATAATAATAATAATAATAATAATAATAATAATAATAATAATAATAGAAAATGTGTTGACTAATGTTTCTGTGGGGAAATATAGGTCAGTTCTGGTTTGGATCCTTCCACACACACATTCTTGTGGGAGTGTGTTTTCATATAAATAGTAAGTGAGGATTCATGAGCACAGCTGTGAATCAGCCATCTCGGTAGAAACGGCCAAATTCTGAACTGAGTTTGGTTCTGAAATGTCTGACAGGAGCTGTGAGCACATCCACACTCACAGGAGCAGACAGCAACATGGCCACGCAGACATTTGTTCTCATTAACTGACAACATTAAACTAAACTAATCCACTTTTCTCATTATTTAACTGACCCACGCGTGTACTTTAGAACATTTATATAAGGGGATGTGGGGCTCTGATTCCGCCGGGTTGGTTGGAAGACTTTGGATTCACGCACAAATAAATGTCCTAAATTAAAAAGATGAAGTGGAATAGAATAAATAAATCCCTCGCTTTACTGGAGTACAGAAAGGAGTCCAGACTCTGTGATACCAAGGTCCTGCTTCCGGATTCAGACTCACTTATAAGTGGTGCCAAACCAAAAAACGGTCCTCTGCCTCGTGCAGGGAGGCTGCCGGCTCGTGCACACCCATGCATGTGTGTGTGTGTGTGTGTGTGTGTGTAAAAAAAAAAAAAAAAAAAAAAAGGTGGCGGGGGGGGGGGGGACATAATCCTCTCTCTCGCGCGCTTGGAAAAGCTTCTTCTCTGGCAGATTAATGGCGCACGGCGCACGCTCCAACCATCTGTTCCTCCAGCGGCATCACACCGGCACGGGCGCCTCTTTCTGCTGTCTCCACGAGTCTTTTTGTGTCTTTATGGGGAAAAAACAAAACTGAACTGAACTTCCCGTCAGAAGTTTCGAAATAAATCACATTTGCAGTTACAAATAATTGTGCCACTGTTAATTACAACAGCCTGCACTTATTCTGTAGCCTCTTACGGGCCTTTTCTCGGTGACTTTCTGTTTGAACCTTTTAGAGTGTTCCTGATTTGTCCCTTTAAGATTATTGATTATTTCATATTGATTTATTATAAGGTAAGAGGCGTGAAGGCGTGGAGGTGTCCAGTATTTCGCAATAAAAGTGCAGGAAAATAGACATCTGCTGACTCCTCAGATTCTGAGGGAACCCTGTTAAGGTCCTGTTAAGAAAACCGTATGCATCAAAACCACAGTGATCAGAAATGCGTCACAGAGAACCAGTTGTAGGTTACTCACGTGGATCTATACTCATAACTTTGTGACAGGGTGTCATTTTTTGTGAGTCTTCTAACATCCACATGAATGTTGTAGCCACAATGGTGCGGTAAAACCGAACCAAACAGACTAAAATAGGCAAAAATATTCATATGCATCATATTTTCCCCCCTATTACGCAGCTATAACTTATTCATGTGTGACCCAGTGAGAACTACACTGCTGTGTAGTTCGGCTATCAGGTGAAAATCGGAGGATCTGTGTGATTTTTCAGGGGGATTCCCAACAAAATGCAGCGTGTAACACAACAATCCATACGCTCAAAGGTCCGATGGACAAATAGACCTTTGAGTTTCCTTTGCCACGCATGCTGTTCCCGGAGGTCAAGAGAGAATTTCCACACTTTAAAGCGGAACATGCTGCTTTAATTTCACCGAATCCTAGTTCAGAAAATTGCCCCAACATGCCTCGTGTGTGATCAGAGCAGCCGGAGGTTTCACTTTCTGTAGGTTAGAGGCTCTTTTCCACTGACAGTTCACTTTAGATCGGTGCCAATAAACTCTCATCATATGTCACATCTCCCTCTGTGGCACTAACTCGCCTCCTCTGGCTGTGCTGCTCATACATGACATGTTCAGATAGAGGTCTTTATGGAAAAGTGAGCCAACCTTTGCACCAGAGGTGATGACTGGCTGGCGCGCTGCGCTCCGACCGCTAGAGGATACTGTTGACTTTGATAAAAAAAAAAAAAAAAAAAGAACACGTCCCTATTGATATAACTAAAACCCTGGCTATTTCTCAAGAAGTGTTTGGAGAAAAGTGATTGCCAAAAGTAACGAAACAAATGCCCAGTGGGAAAGAATGAACTGTTCTAAGCAGCAAATGATTATGTGAGATCGTAAATGAGAGACTGTTTCTGCTGTACTTCTACGAATTTCCTTTAGAAATGAACACTTTTATTGTCTGGTTAGTTATCATAGAGGCATCTTTTTCTTCCTGTATACTAAATAATTAAAGAAATATATATATTTTTTGGATCAAATAACTGACTGCAAACACTTTAAAGCCATTAAGGGCGATTAATTGATATACACTGAAGTATAGGTTAATAACATAGCATTGGAGCAAGCTTAAAATCAGGTTTCGTTGTGCAATACACAGTTTTCCGCGGCGGTGTGCTCGGTTTTGTAGGCGTCGACTGCACTTGAGTTCCCCATTTGTGAGAGACTGCGGACAGACTTTGGTGCCTCAGCACTAACAGCTCTGAGAAGGAGTTGGCCTGAAAATATCTGTATTTGTTTCTGCACATGCGCAGACGGGAGATGCCATATTGGTAGGAGGAGGAGGAGGAGAGGGGGGGGCAGCAGCAGCAGCTGAAAGACGTCGCTCGCGCTGCTCTGCTCGGGGCTCACGCGAACGAGGAGAAGAGAGGGAGGGAGAGAGAGAGAGAGAGAGAGAGAGAGAGAGGGAGAAAGAGGGAGAGAGGCAGGAAAAAAAAACAGAGGGGGTCTCGAGGAGGAGAGACGACAAAAAAAAACTTGGACAGGTAAGACAGGTGACGGCTCCGGCGGTCCCGAGAGGCTTTTCAGCGGGTTGCTTGCGTTTTGTTATTTTCGTTAATGTCGACGAAATAAAGCCGAGGAGAGTTTATTTCGCTCCAGAAAAAGCCGAAGTCTTCCGAGGCGGTTTCTGTAGAAACGACGGAACAGTCGCGAGCGTTCGTTCGCGAGCCCAAGTTGTTCAAAGTGGCTCTCACGCGCTGTAATTAACAGCTTCCACCGGCTGGGAGGACGCTGTCTCGTGGCACTCGGGGTAATACGGTTTATTGCGTTGTTTTTCCTCTCTGTTTCCGCCTGTCATGTCACTAACTGCTTCGGAAATAACGCCAATTTTAATAACCTGCACGGAAAACGGCGCGGAGCCGCGGCCGAAACCTCATTTCGGTCCGTTTTTTAATGTGTTTGAAAGACACGCGACGCAATTTTTTGTTTGACGTGAACGCGAAGTTGTTTTCGCAGATGTCACGTTAGGAATGACTTATCGCGCACAGATGAGTCATTTGGGATTTTTTTCGTCACCCTTAGGTGCGTAAAAGCCATCGGAAAACACCGGACACTGCCAAAATGTCAAACCACTTTCAACATGGCGGGTTGTGGTGTTCGGGGGGGAAAACTGCGCCTTAAAATCTTTGAACGAGGAAAAAATAAAATGACGGCAGATAAAGCGTCCGGTTCGGTTTCTTTTGATGGACACACACGAGGTTTAATCAATTAAATTCGAAGTGTGCATTTGGCGATTCCGTGGGAGTTTTTTTCCGCTGCAGTTTTGAGTGTGCAAAGTACATGACCGGAGTGGCAGCCAGCCTGCTGGTCGGCTACACCCCTCCAAGCCTCATCTTCCTCATGTGCACTTAACGTTTCCTCTTTCACTTTTATCTAAAAACGCTCTCCCTCGTACGATGCGTCTGTTTCTCCACCGCGTTATATCCGATTAATATCGTTTCCCCAAATAACATCGACAGCAGGATGATTTCATTCCACCTTTTACCCGCAATTTTAGATTAATATGCTGATGATTGCACAGTCGGACGAGATATTTGTCCCAGTTTATTGTCTCTCTGTGGATAATTTTGCAATGATTAAGCAGACAATTGGATTAAACCGCGTGTATCTGTTTAATTATTTCTCTTTTGCGGGCGGGCTGCAAATCCGGGGTTTTACAGCTTTGCATTATTCGCGGATTCCTGCTCCAGATTAAATTCGTCACCATAATGAACAGAAACAATAAAGACTGCACGTTGTGCAGCCGACGATAGACGCTGGTGTGCAATGAATAAATCATGCTTTTAGACTTCTTGTTGCTCCAAAGATATTTTTTTTCCACAGAGCTGCGAGTGGGGATGTGTGAGCGCGGATCTTGTAGGTGGAAGAAGAAGAAAAAAAAAACGTGCCAGAAAAAAAGAGCACTTTTAAGGGAAATAATGAGAGCGTGGTCATAAAGGTAAAATATATATGATCCGTTTTCTCCACTGGGAGAGATCAATAGGAGTCCTGCTGCAGATTATTGATGGTTTGGATTGTTGGCTTTTTGTTGTTGTTGTTGTAAGAACCACCCAACGGCCATTTTTATATCATTTAGCTGCTTTTGATAAGGCATTGTATGTTAATGTTTCCTCAGAGAGACAATCACACAGCAAGCAAGAGAAGGAAAGATAGAGAAACAGACAGTGGAGGTCACTTTACAGGAAATAATGAAGTCAGGATCCTTTCTTTCTTTCTTTCTGCTGTTGGCAAACTAAGTATTGTCCTGTATTTGAATAAGGGACTTAGGCAAATATCACATTTGACCCCTCTTGTTTTCAGAAGGCAAAAAAGTCTCAAAGCTGCGGGTTGTGTAGACCATGTTGTGTGCATGTGTGTGTGTTGGCTGCTGCAGCACTGTTTTCTTCTTTTTTTGTGATCCACCAGGGGCAGTTGCTGTTTGCACTTCATCATTTTATAGTTGGCCGATCTCAGTGAGCATCACAGGCTGTCGTAATTAGGCATGAAACACACAGGCTGCATTGTGTACGCATCCATGTTAACAACTGTAGGAATCAAGAGGAGGAAACAGAGGACAAATTGTTATATCAAGGCCTCCTGTTGCCAAGAGGAAACAACTCTTGGATGGGTCTAAAATAGGAGAACCTAATAGGGAGTAATGCAATAAAACCCAAGCCCATGCAGTGGTAGTTAATCTCCTAAATCCCCCATTAAATCTTTGGCATGGATGGGTTTAGGGAATGGCAGGAGGACAACATGTGGATGCCCAACGCCCCACCAGGGGCTAATCAATAAAACCCTCCTCTCAATCTGAGACCACAGGGGCACAAATATCCTGCGTCTGAGATTAACTCTCCCAGACCAGCTTAATCCCCCAGTGCCCAATCTGGGCTGTTTCCTCTGGGACGCGGCAGGCCAGTGAGCTTCTAGCACAAATGCTGAACTCCAATGAAAAAACTGCTCCAAAAAGTCCGCTTGTTTAAGGGATAAAGAGTGAAACAGTTGACACTGACAGCCACGTTGTGGGCAGAAGCCTGTGGATGGTGTTTTGTCCCTGAGGGTAATAAAACTTGTTTAACCTGTGAGGGACAACATTAAGAAAAAAAAAAAACTCTGCTTGCTCCCACAGGGAGCTGACAGTGTAAGAAAACCCACTAAAGTCAACTTGTTAATGTGGTTTTGTAGATAGTCAATTACAGTATGTGACTTTCTTTGAGGAGGGTGTGGGCTTAGTCGTGAAGTTACAATTCTCTTGTTTCCAGATAGTCTTAACCTCATGAAACCTGCTGGATCCACCTTAAAAAACTCAACTGTTCACACCCATAGAAAATGTGTTTTACAGGCCCCATAATGGGAGAAACTCTTATTTCTTTTAATGGCAGCTTTATGTCCACAAAATGAGAATATTATTTAAGACCTCAGGAAAACGGTGCTAACTCGATAAGACGAATGAAATATGTGACCTTTTAAATTCCAGAGCACATCCAAAAGTTTGCAAAGCCTATAAATATGCCAGGGTGAATTTGGGGGAAATGAGCAATCCAGTCCATAAGTATTTGGACAGTGACACACTTCCTGTTTTTTTGGCACTGAACTCTTTCCAACACATTGAATCTGAAATGAAACAACTTTTAAGTTTTTAAGGTTTTTAGAGTGTTGTGCACTGAGTAATCCTGTTTTATGCACATTGCGTCCAGTTTCTGGACATCAGGAGGACCATGACAGGGCCACAGTACCAACGCTTTTCATCTGATATTGTTGTTAAAGCCCAAAGTCAGCACCTAATCCACATAGTATTAAATGGTTTCACTTTAAATTCATTGTGCTGGAGCATAGAGCAGAAACAATGCAAAAATACTTCCTTCATTACTGCCAATGTATGCAGGGCATTCAAGGAATGAACACTTTCATGGCCTTTAGAATACTTTGATTAGGACTGCAATTAACCACCATTTTCATTACTAATGTATCTGTTTATTATTTGAAGTGTTTAGTGTATAAAATGTTAGAAAACAGTGAAAAATGCTAAAAATGAATGTTTTCTCGATAAATAACTTGTTGATCCATTTACTGATTCATTTCTGCTTGATGTAACCATGAAAACAAGGCATCTTGGGTTTTATTAATGTCACCTAGTCTTCAAATAGCTTTAGTGAAGTGTTGGAACAAGCAGATGTGGAGTATCTATGTGAGACTGTCATACAGTGTGTGGACATTTTTTTTACGGCAAAATAATGGGTTCAAGAGCTGCTGTGAACCACTGCTTGTACTACTTGATACCAGTTTTTGAGTGCACTTAAATGTGTTTTAATGAGCGCTGTAGTGGACTGCATGCTGATGACAGCGACGTGTCAATGCTGCTGAAAATTGTAGAGCACTTAGGCAAGAAACAGTGATAGGCTGCGAGGGAGGAGAAGGGCAGCGAACGGCGTCATGTGAGCCAAATTAGCTCAGCTTGTTGTTTACGCAATGGATGTTTGGTGGAGCCGCTGTGGGACGTCAGGGGTCTGTGTGGTGGGGGGTGGCACACACACTCGGCTGGCTGTGGAGACTGTCACAGCTTTAGTAGCCTCACAGTTCTGTAAATATACACTCGGCTCAAAACAGCAGCTTGTTCGTCTGTGTGTTTTCTCAGGAATTTCAAGGGTCTTTTGGAAGCAGGACGTCTATTTTCAACAGAGGGTTGTTGGATTCTCCCTCTTTTCATCTTAGTAGTGTTTTTCTTTTCTTTTCCCCTGCCTGGGTACCTCGGTGGATGGGTGGCATGCCCAATCACAGAATAAGGATATTGTCTGCTCTTTTGGATATTGATTTCAGAGTTGGGAGTGACAGGCTGATCCTGGAGTTGTTTGTGGCGTGATTGAAGATGAATGGATGACAGTAGCAGTCTTTGTTAATTGCCAGGTTGATGAAAGTGGTTGGAAGTAGAGGAGTGACTCATTAGAAATGTGACCAACTGTTGGACAGCTGCCAGGCAAGTGACAAACAGGGTCTGTTGTTTTGGAGATGATTATTTCCACATATTGCTGCGCTCATTATTTTGAAATAAGATTTGTCTGTTGTTGCCTTGAACTTATGTATCTTTTTTGTCTGTAAGACTTGAAATTGGCTGTTTTTCAGATAAGTTGTAAGATTGTGAAACAACCCTAAAACAAATGGCTGCCATGTGTTTACTTCATTTTCTTTTTTTGTCAGGCCTTTTAATAAAACTTTAATGATGCTGTAGGAGGAGTGCATTGGGCATGTGCAGAAACTGACAAGTGCTGAGCCATCTGCTGGCTTAGGGGTTAAAACCTATGACATACTGTGTTTTCAACTTGACCTGAAACAGTTAGTCATTGAGCCAGTCGACAGAAAATGAACTTATTTGAAAATTCACTGATCGATTAACCATTCTGGCAGTAAAAATTCTCTGGTCGCAGCTTGTCTAACGTGAGTATTTGCTTGTCTTCTCTGTTTTCTGAACATATTTGGGTTTTGGACTGTTGATGTTGGACAAAACAAGACATTTACTAATGTCACCAAGGAGTGAGGAAAATTGGATAAGCATTTCTCACCATTTTCAAATATTTTATTGATCAATTAATCTAAAAAATGCTGTGTAGTTTAATAATGAAAATAATCATTAGTTGGATCCCGATTTCAACAAACGGTTTGATACCAGCATTTTTGTCTTTCTCTTTCCACTCTTACAAATAATACATATACAGAAATGGTCAAGATTAGGGGTCACAGGATGCTGAAAAGGTCAGGAAAT
This sequence comes from Pempheris klunzingeri, assembly GCF_042242105.1. Taxonomy (NCBI): domain Eukaryota; kingdom Metazoa; phylum Chordata; class Actinopteri; order Acropomatiformes; family Pempheridae; genus Pempheris; species Pempheris klunzingeri. Next base: position 14,894,252 of record NC_092033.1, read on the forward strand.
GAAGTGGAAAAACATTCTTTGACCTGACATTTCCTTTAACTTTACTATTTTTAAATTGCGAACTTCTCACATCAGGGTTTCCAGAAGTGAAACACGTTGCCTGAAATAAAGAGGCTTCATTTACATCAGAGGAAATGACTACACTTACGTTATTCGCTGTTTAAACTGTCATCTTGTTGATAATGAGGTGAGATTGAGATGCATCACAATCTTTCAAATTCTGCTCAGCAGGTGACTAACTGATTGACAGATCACATCGCACGTTTGTTTCACAGTCATTAAACAGAGTGGCAGAACTGGGGAGAATAAAACCTTTGACTTGTCTAGGAAGTAGAGACAAACCAACCACACTGAAGTCAGTTTGATAATTACCAGCTAGACCCCAGTTAGTGCTTATCAAGTGGAGCAGACGCTACTTAGTTTTTGAGTGATCACAAACTAAAAACCAGGGGAACAACGTCTCCATAGCCAAAAGAACTGCCCTGTAAAGACAGTAAAGGGATATAATGTCAACAGATCTCTATACATGGATGGAAAACAGAGAATATATCAAGAATTCACATTAATAAACTTTTTCTTTTATACTGTTTCAAGGTCCATTTTGACGACGAAACATTTGCTAATTGATTCGCTAATTAGGTTAACTAATGACCTCATTAGTAAACCTGACTGTGTTTAATAGATCACAGTGATTACAGCCCAACATCAGACAGCTCACATCCGTCTTGTCTGCCTCACAAATACATATTTATATTTCCTCTTCCCCCTCCCCTTCCATGCCAAGCTACAGTGGCATCATTCTGCACTTCTGCATTATTCTCTCCACGAGTCAGGTTGCACTAATTTGTCCGCCTGTTGTCTTGCTCGTGTCATTCCAGTTTTTCTACTTTGTTTGGCTCTTATTGGTTATCTGATGGGGATTTGCTGTGGTATGCAAAAGCAGGCAGCCAGCAGACAATATGCATAACCCGATATTACAGAACACAGCCTGAAGACGCTGGTCTGCAATTAAACAGAATACCAGACTCTCTACTCGTCTTTAATGATGCTGAAAATTAGTTTGAGTGTTGAAAACTGCAAGATCTTTGTTGTTTTTTTACACCTTGCCTCTGCTTTGGCTGCCAAGAGCTTATTGCTGCAGGGTTTTTCCTGGACTTCCCCAGAGATCAACTGTCTTTTCTTTGGATCTCATGTTGGTTAAGTTAAGTTTTCAGGATGTGGCATTCTTCTCTTTTTGCCTATTCACCCACAGTGAGCGTTGCTATTCATGCTAACCACCCACGTCTTCTGTTGTTTATTCTAAAGAAACTGGCATTACAAAGTGCATCATTTCCTGTTTGCTACATTAGTTGTCCAAGGAAATTCTTACCAAATAGTGGGTGGTTATTTGAGCAAATGTCAAAGCCTTTACAAACAGTACTTTCAGTGTTTGTTAGGGCACTTTAAGGGGAATTGGAGAGAAGCAAATTGAACTGTTTTTCTAAAAATATCACAGATTGTTTCTGAACTGTGGAATCGCTTGGACCCTGTTTGATAAATCAGCACATTAACTCCACCGATCTTCTCTGTACCAGGGGCTGTTGAGGAAAGTGAGCGATGCAGTGAAGAAGAATTGACGCATCTCAGGTCAAAGGTTAACGCTCAGCAGAAAGCGGAGGTGCAGGATGCAGTCTCGCACCCAGGAGCAGCCACTGGCCCTCACCGCAGTGAAGTCACACTATCCGACCAATGGGAAAGAAGAAGAGGTGAACACAGGTGAGGCCCTGGGGCTTTATCTTTACCTTATATGTGGCCACGTTAGTTCTATGGGCTGCCCTCATCAGATCAACAGATTGAACAGATTGGATAAAAATGCAAACAAGGAACCTTTCTGTTGCTGATAACAGAGGAATTCTGGAAAGACAACTTTTGGATTTGGCGTTCTCATTATAATCTCTGTTTATTATTTGCTTATAAATTTATTATGTTATTCTTACTATTTAGTCTCTTGTAAATTTTCACTTTAAATTTTGCAGTAAGAGCTGTGCCCCAGGCTGTTAACATTGTCCCATTCCATTTATTCACAGGCCTATGGCAATGTCATTGGGTACGCTTGTTATATTTGTAAATGGTTATCTTCAGGATAAGTTAGACTAATGAGAAATTCCATTATTCGCCGTGTTTTTTTTACATTCACTGTGTGGATCATCACATCCCATCATCTGCGCTCTGACTTCTCCCGTCCTCAGCGAGTGTCAATGTGCGTTAATGTGTTTGATGTGTGTCATGCTATGTGACAGTGTCAGTGTGTGTTGCATTTCAGTATCTCAGGGATATAGCGGCCATGATGGCTGTAGGACATTCTGAGTCTTAGTTCTGTCAAAAAATATATTGATAGTGTAAAATGAAAAGGAAAAAGCAGAGAGTTTTTATGGACTGTGTCTTTCTAATGTTCTTATTTCCATTTTGGCTGAGTATATTTGAGTACTGATACGGTTGTGCAATATTAAACTTACAAATAGGAAGCCAGTGGAGTCAGTGAGTTAACTTTGATGTACACCTGAGCTCTATTTTTCAGCTTTTGTTTCTTTCTTTCATCTCTGCAGAGTTCAGGGTGTACGGCTTAATGGGCTGTATTGAATTTAAACAGATTTAAATTAAAGAAAAAAGTAAACAGTGTTGATTCCAGCAGTATGTGTGTAAGAAGAGACATACTGCATACTACTGATGGTGGGATTTGTGACACAAAATGTGCCAGTTTGGTGTGAAGGGTTAAGTGTGTGTGTGTGTGTGTGTGTGTGTGTGTGTGTGTGTGTGTGTGTGTGTGTGTGTGTGTGTGTGGAAGTGAGCTGACATTACAAACTCCATCAAAACATCAGCTTCCTCGCGCTCCCTCTCATTACACAGAACAGGCTGAGTCCCGCACTCTTCCCACTGAGGAGTCTCCAGAGACACAGCACACACAGAAACAGAGAGAGAAAAAATACTGACGCATGACACCTCAAATGTATCAGTCTCCCGCAGGCAAAGTGAACAAATCTCACCTACAGGAGAAACGTGAGCGGCATTACATAAGACGACTGGAAACACGCTGTGTGCACAAACTCGATCAGCTGCATTTACAAAACATCAAGATTGTAATTGTAACCTGCGTGCACTCCTATAAACAAATTACATATTTAGCCTCAAGACAAGGTGGCTCTTTTCATCAGCTATGATTAACAGGTGATTGTGTTTGTTCAGATGCAGGCTCCATGGAAGAAGAGGCGGAGTTTAACTGGGAGGAGTACATGGAGGAGACGGGGGCCAACGCTGCCCCCCACACCACCTTTAAACATGTGAGTGACTGCGTATGATCCTCACCTCACACTTTAATCCCATCCCTCTGTGATCCTTTAAATACAGCCTCATAGATAAGTACCATATGGAGAAATCCTTTAACAACACGTTGGAGAGAGCCATGCCTTGGCATCACAGCGCTAAGGCTGCTCACTGGAGCTCTCGCATGGGCTTTGTTCCCTCATGACGCACAACTTGCTAGACTACCTTTACAGGTTTTCGAAAACACAATTGAGTGTAATTACTGAAGTACAAAAGGAGGCAATACAATAATTCTATTTGCAATAATGATGTCATTATTTTCCCAAAACAAATAGTGACAGAAATGTAAAAGAAGAATCAAACAGTTTGGGTAAAGCCCTGGTAACACATGCCCAGCCTTTCCTGCTTCCTGGATGGTTCATTTGGTTGAAATCATTATCTAAGTCAACAACTGCTCAATAACTACACTAAGATAGCGGTCTCAAAAATGTGTGTTATAATTACTATCTGACAAAGCTCTTTCCAGGAAACTTACAGAAAATGAGAGTTCTGCTAAATTTTTTAAAGCCCTCTCCACGCTGCTAGGAATAAAATACTGGATCCTGGTGGGGAAATACTGGTTTCAAAATTAGATTCTTTGCAAATTTTTAATTGTAGATTATGAATTTCCCTCACATTGCTAATGACTTCATATGAATATACAAGTAGAATAGAAAAGATAAGAATGATAAGAATAGAAATGTAGAATAATGGCATGCTAAAATTAAATAGACAGACATCAAACCGAAGTCCAAACAAGTGTTTAAAGTGAGCAGTTTTTATGCAGAACCAATCTCTGTTTCACAAAGTGGCAAAGTATTGTAGTCATGTGTGCTCTACAGGAGGCGTCAGATATCTCAGATATCAGTCAGGAAACAGGTTGACGCTTATATTCTCTAGAAAGATGATGCATCATGTTTAAAGGAAATGAGCTATAACTTAAAACCTGTCTAAAATCTACAATCTACAAGATCACTGTTGATGGAGCAGAGAGTGTGGAGACTGTGGTATAAAAAAAGCAAAGGTACTTTTTTGGCAGAGATTCTGCAGGCCAGCTGTGCTCTGCTCTGATTCGCTGGGGTGAAACTCCTATCTGATACCAAAGTGAGCTGAAGGGAAGCCGGCTGAGTTAGTTCAGACAGACAGTCATACTTCCAGCTCAGCTGAGAGGTCAACTGAGCTGCATGTTGCCATCACCAAGTGGGCAGCCTGTTTAACATGTTAAACTCACCTGCTTCGCCTCTGCCTGCTGCTTCTGCCCAGTCAGGATGTCACACATGTGTAGGAGTTGAGATGTTCCTGTTCAGTATCTGATTTCATGTTGTATTTGCTGTGTGCTCACAGGACGCATGGGTGCAGAGTAACTGAATCAAGGGTTATTTTCCAAAATAATGCTGAATCAGCTAATTGTTTCTTTCCACTAAATGTCGTCGCCCTTCATGCTAATGCTAAGCTCAGCAGAACTGCTGCGGTGCCAAAACGATGATGAATTAACTTTCCAATGCAAAGCTGAGGTCAACTGAATATATTCATAATGGCCAGATGTATATTTGACTCTGTTTTTTCTACATTCCATACTAAATATAGAGAAAATGACAAAGGTTAGCAGTGAAGAATATCTTTTGGGGTTACCAGTCAAACTATAAAGTACCAAAAGTTAGCACTATTATAGCAATTATATGTCAAAGGCAGATGACAAGATATGACAAGACACTCAACTTGTGAAAGCAGTTGTATGATGTCTTCTGTTTCTCTACACGAGCTTTGTAATGTCTGAGAAAATGACCAACATGTTATTCGTGTTATCTCAGCTTGGGTTTGGAGAAGATAAATGTTTTAACAAAAAGCCTGCATTGCAAAAGTGATGTTTAAAATATGTGTTTGTTAGGTCAGTGAGGGAGGGTGTAATGAGAGGCACTGTCCTGTTCGGAAGTTTAAGGGTGAAGTTTAAGGATCCAGCGTATGGTATTCTGGGACTAGATGTCCTCTGTCTCTCAAAAGTCCCTGAACTTTATAGAGATGCAGCACTGACTCACTGTGCTACTCTTTAAAACCTCATAGAATGGGCCTCTTATTACAAACTGATGCTGTGCAGCCTAACATTGATTACACTCACAGAGCTTCATTTCAAATTCTGTTCGAGATTCTAAAGTTTCCAAAGCTGCCAAATATGTCTGCATTTTTGAAAAATGTGTATAAAATGATGCACAAGACCAGTAGAATAAAAGTACCTCATGTAGCTTAAATTGGGTGTTGGAACATCTTAATATAAAGTATTAATGAGCCTGTCAGACAGCGAGAATATTTTTAATTTAAAGTAACTCCAGGGATTAAAGTGGATTGTAGCACAGTGATGTGCAATTGACAATTTTGAAATTTTGACCTTTGAAGAATAAAAATGCTTTTTGTGCTAAAAGATAATTAGGCTCAGCAAACTAAGATCTCAACTTAAGTATTGTTTTGGCACCTCAAGTCAGGCTTTGGTAGCCAAATGGTTACAGCGCAAGCCTCCTGGCTCCATGGTTGCAGCTGTCAATTGTTCGATCCAGCTGGCGCTCCTTGTTGCACATCATAGCTCTCTCTATCTCTACCTGTTTTCTGCCTGCTTCTTCTTTAGTACTGTCCAATAAAGGCTATAACACCAAAGAATATATATTCAGGCTTTGGTAATGGCTCCACTGGGCTCACATGGTCATGAAAAACTTGGAAAAGTTGCAGAAGTAGTAAAATACTTGAAAGTTTTGCAAATCTGTTGTGTTGTGTGTAATGAAATTGTGACGTTGATCTTCAGTGGATAACCTTCCACTTAATATAACAGAACGGAATATGTATTCTCTACAAGTGTTAAGTAACGTAATGAAGCTCCAATAAGAGTCCATGCCTCTTCATGTTCATGTGGCCGTGGCGTGGCGTTATTGGATGTCTGTGCATCGCACGCAAGTTAGCTTTAAATTTGATATTGGAAAGACATTCAGTCCTGAGCCAGCACGTATCAACTCAGTTTCCCCCAGTGTTAGAACAGTTAGCTCATCTCCCAGAACATCGGCCTTTACTGCTGGAGGCCCATTTAGGCACCACCAGTAAATAACTGTTTAACAGACACGATCATTATAAACGATCATGCTGACTTGAATATTAGTAAAAATATTATTAAAAATTATATAAACTGATTCCATCATTTAGCACACTTGATTGCTAATGTGTAATTTATCTATGTCCATTAAATATTTTGAAATTAAATTATTTTTTTCAGTAGCTCCCATGTAATGTGACCCAGTGACCCCAAAATCAGTACCGGAAATAATTACTAGACTGGACAAATGGGAAATACCTATTTATATTGGATTTTAGTGCTTCTTGTTTTTTATATCATTACATTTATGGAAAATTCATGTTTTATGTCAATAGCTTCCATGTGACAGTGACTCCAAAGCACTCTGATATAAAGAGATGTGTTATATGCGATTTCTATAGTAATACATGGAAATTTTACTGTGGGTCCTTGAAAAGTCATGGAAAAGTCCATGAAAATGTGTGGGAACCCTGGCACCAGTATGGAAAGAAAGTTTGAGCTGCAGCGTGTTAGAGTTGTTTGTTTCCCTGCCACAACTGGAACATTACTGTCCATTGTTTTACTGTTTATGTTTGTACCGTCTTATTATTAGCTTGTCAGTAAAGCACTTGTAACCTGTATGAAAGGTGCTAAGCATATGAAAGTTTGTTTGATTGATTGAAGTCAAGCATAATCTTGTTTCACTTTTTATCCACAGACTAGCGTTAAGTGTTAACACATGCTGCAGGGCTTTTTGTAACAGCTCTATTTACTCATGCCAGTTTTCAGGATGTCAGTTTGTTCACACATCTCAAGCATTTTCCCCAAGGGACTGCAACACTGATCAAAAATCATAATACTACTCTAATCCTGTAGGAAGAGCCTTGCTGTTTATATGACACTGTGTAAACAATCCAAGGAGTAAAATACCTGAATGTCAAATCAATCAACATCTACGAGTATTATGGGTAATAGATTATTAATCCAGCTTCTTTTAACCAGCCTGTGTTGTTTTCCTGTTCTTGAAGTAATGCTGAAGATTGGGAACACAAAGTGTTTCTCATGGCATTTCAGCATTCCCAGAAAAAAACAAAACACTCTGTTAACCAACAATTACAGGGCTTTGCCTCCATTAACATGTTACATCACAGGAGAGGGCCAGATGGGCAAGTGCAGTTGATCCTGGATGTGAGGTCTTTATCCACCTCAGCTGACTCACTGTGTTTGACCGATGGAGTAGCTGTCTGCCCCGATGAGGCTCACTGCCGCGAAGGTGGAGACGTGTGTCTGCTGGTAATTTAAGATTTAAAGAAGTGTGTCAGTGTTTCAGTTTCTTACATCACTCGGAGCGATGAATGTATTAAGGGCAAGATTAGAATATGTGGGTTTTATGAGCGAGCCTTGATGTCGGACAAACTGTCTGTGTGGTGATTTGAGCGGTTGAGGCCTCTTGGGGGGCTAAATTGCCTTGTTGGTAAGTGGATTGAGACACTGGGAAACAGACCATGAATTCCCCAGAAAAAATGTGATTCAGGAAAGTGCAGCCCTCATCTCTCCCTCTCTCTCTCTCTCTCTCTCTCTCTCTCTCTGCCTGGACAAATTGAAACAGTGATTTCTCTTGGGCCTGTACACACACACACACACACACACACACACACACACACACACACACAAAGGCAGTGTTTGCTGCCGAGGCTGCCCGTAGCTCTCTTACATAAGCCAACCAGAGTGATACAGCACGTTTGCATTGTTGTAGCAGGAAGTCACGGGGCCATTTGTATTGTGTTTATTTCTAAGATGTTGGCTTTTTCCATTCACTTGTGAGTGTGTGCGTTTGTGAGTGCTGAATGTGAACATCCTGTTGGGCTTGTAGTGTTCTCAAGAATTGTATAGCAGCCTGTGGCTATAGTGGAAACGCATTATGCTGTGCTGCATTCACTGCCGTACAGATTTATCACTTTCCCTGCACAAGGACAAACTAAAAGGCTGTTGTTTAGTGCAGAGGTTTTTTTTACGCTATTTTTAATTAATCATACGTAGTATTAATTAAACCCCTCCTTTTTTCTGATAACACTGTAATTGAAGAATCTGTTAGAATCACTCCCCTGCTGTAAAAGGTGTGTGATGTACAGAGCTGTCAAAAGAATTTATTATTTATTATTATTCAGGGTTTTGGCAATCATGATCAGGGCTGCAACTAACAATTAGTTTCATTATTAATTAATCTCTTATTTTTAATGAGTTGATTAGTGGTTCATACTGTTGAATGTCAGAAAATAGTGAAAAATACCCACCCAAGCACATGTCTCTGCCAGCAAATGTTTGGCAATAAATTACTTATAGAATTAAGCAAATATGAGAAGTTTCAACTCTAATTGTGCAATTTTGCAATTTAACTTATGTCCCATTTTTCAGATATTTACCTCCGCCATGGAGGTTATGTTTTCATTGCTGTTAGTCAGCAGGATAACAGGAAAAAACTACTGGCCTGATGGTGCGTGGTGGGAGGGTGTAGCACAAGCCAAGGGACAAGTTGTCTCTAAGCAATAATATTGACTGAACTGAAACATTGGTTTCCTTATTGGCTTCCTTATTGGTGTGGTCAAAAAACAACAGAAAACATTTTTTTGACATAATTCTTAGAATTAGAAAATATATCCAGACACACAGAATGTGGTGGTTACACTTTCAGAAGAAGACTGGACTATTTGCCTTGGTGGAGGTCTGCTCTCTCCGAGTCCCCCTGTGGTTCTTAACTGCTCTAGTTTAGTGAATTTAGTATTGCATTTTCATGAAGTTGAGGGACTCACAAGCTCCAAAACCACTGGATCGTATGAGCATCGTTTTGTAATTAGATGACTCGTGTCTCTGTGTCCTCAGCGCAGGCTTTTTGTTTTAACTTTAAATTGCAAGTTGGCCCTGATGACATCATCAGTGGTATTTTCTCAGCCTTTATGAAGCATCTTCAGGGCCATGGAGGACAGTAAACAGCTGTTTTCACAGGCTGCATAGGACTTCCCCTTTTATCTTTACGTCCGTTTCCTAGTATTAACATAACTCGAAAGTCATCTCCAACATCAGTGTTTGGCCAGAATCATTCCTACTGTATATGTTGAAACACCAAACCAATTTTTAGTTCCCAAATTGAAGCAACACAGACTAAAATAGCTTCTTAAAGACCCTGATCACCTTTTTGTTTTGAGCGATGGGGTTCTACATGGACACACGGTGTTCTGCCAAAGTTAGTAACAGTTTGGGTTATTTTGCATCAGAGATTTTCTGTGTTTGTGCTCTTTGTTTGGATAAAAGCTCAGCTGGAGAAAGTGGATTCTGTGCACCATTGGGACTCTTGTGGGGTTGTTTGCTTCTGTGCCAGGCCACTGTCAAGTAGATTAGATTAGAGTTTTAAACTGTTTAACTCTTAAATACAACCTAAGGATGTTTATTTCTGAACTTCAACTTTGACTGTTGACTGATTTGAAACAAGGTTTCGAAGTGCTTTAAATTAAAGTTCTTCTTTTAGGGTCACATTTTCATAATTTGGTCATTATTCCTCCAGGTTGTGATAACATTTAACATGACACCCAGAGTAGGAGTGGTTAGACAGTCAGAAAAGCTGTAAACAAACCCCAACTTTTACCAAACTAATTTGAAAGAGAGAGCAAAGTCAAACTTGTTAACCAGTCTGTGCATACACTTCCTCCCTGGTTCCCCTTTAGCCTGCCATACCTTTGTGTGCACACTTTTTCTTTGCATTGAGCAACACTTTGGGTGAACTTGCTTTCAGTTTCACCTCCAAATAAAGTGGTTCAGATGATAAACTGGGAGTTTGTTTAAAACTTGCTGCCATGTTGAACTTGCTGAGTAAAATGTTGTTAAAACTTAATGGAAAACTACAAAACTAAATCCAGGTTGTAAAAAAAAGACTGAATATTCCTTTAATGTTTTGCTGTGTCCCTCTCAGGTGGAGATCAGCTTGCAGAGCAGCTTCCAGCCTGGTATGAAGCTGGAAGTGGCCAATAAGAGCAACCCGGACACGTACTGGGTGGCCACCATTATCACCACATGTGGCCAGCTGCTGCTGCTGCGCTTCAGCGGCTACGGCGAAGACCGCAAGGCCGACTTCTGGTGTGATGTCATGACGGCTGAGCTGCACCCGGTGGGCTGGTGCACTCAAAACAACAAGACCCTCATGCCCCCTGAAGGTAAGGCAGAAACACTTTGAAACACGCATTCAGCCTGAACATGGTCTCTTACTCACACATGCCATGGTCAGATCAATATCATGAATAAAAGGAACCAATCAGAAAACAGCTACCGCTGTTTCAACACTCAAGGTTTTGGTTGAGTTTTTACTTTATTATCATTTAGTGTCTTTTTTAAAGTCAAACTTTATTTAAGGCACATTCTGTTAAAACGAGTGAATACAACATTAAGGTGAAAACAGCTCTGTTTATAACCATTTGTTGTATCGCTTTATTAGTTTGAGGCATTTTTCATCTGATTTGCTCCTTTTCTATTCAGTTTTTCTGAGCTGTGCTTGTTGTAGCAAGAACTTTATTGTAAACAAGGATAAATGGTATCTTTTAGATTTGAGAAGATTTCAAACCTGTGTTTTCATTTTTTAGACTAAAGTATTGAAGCAAATTTGTGATTTTGGGCTATATAGATAAAACTGACATAGTTGATGCCATAACCTCTTGGTCACCACGGCATCCTGTTAATGTAATGTTGTTGTTTTTGTAAACGAAAAAAAAATGTAATGCATAAAAAAATCTGTAAGACATGAGCCTGAACTTTAATTTTTCTTGCAATGATCATATGCAGTTATGAACACATTTGCGCCTCATGACATGCAATTATCATTATTAATAAAAAAAGGGATACTATGCATGAAAATGTAAACTAATTTCACATCAAGTCTTTTCCAATTGAAAACTTAAAATCTTTGGTGTGAAACTTTAAAAGAATAATAGCTATTAGAGCAAAAGGTCAGTTATTATCTATTATTATCATTATTACCTTAATGTGCACACACAGACACTCTCTCTCTCTTACATGGGAACACCCCATATGTTCACCTTTCAAAGACTGCTTAAAATAAACTGAGTGGAAAAACAGGTTTTCAAAGTGCTGTGACTGTCAAGACGGCTGAACTGCCATTTATCCAAGAGACACATCACCCTCGTCCGCATCACATTCAGTCAGTCCTGCAGCCCTAAGACAGGTCACCTCTTTTCTAAAACAGCCATCTGTAGTCTCTGTAAGAGCATCTTTTACAGCATCATTCAACATTTCCAAAAAAGCAGCGTCATCCTTAACTTCTCCAGCTGCCATTCTTCCTCCTGTCCCTCTCACAGTATCACAACTTTGCCGAACCTTTTACAGCAGACATTTCCACCTGCAGTGGGCCCTCTCGCCCTCAGATAGATGACTCACCCTCCCCAGCCTTGTTCAGACCATTTATTTTTCTCGACACTTCCCTGCTGATGGATAGCAAGAGCTTCCGTTGTTGTGGAGACGACCTGGATATGTTTCCACCTGACTCGGGTGTCCTCGCCCTCACACCAGCTCCATATGTCCTTTTCACTCAGTGTCGCTCTTTTTACCAGCCTCCTCTTTTGCCTTTTGTAGGAGCAGACAAATTAATTAATTCCTCATTAGATTATGTATCAAGCAGGGAAACAATAGATTGAATTGGCTGCCAATCCTGCAGCAGAATAGCTTGTTCTTTTGCCTGTTTTGTATTCCTAGTTAACAAAATTTTTCAATTAATCATCTATGAGATGTCAACTAATAATTTCAGATCTAGACTGAAGAATAGAAACACATCAATATTCATTGAAGTAAATATTTCAAACACTTTCATTTAAATTGACTTAAACATGATTTTAACGTTATGGAATGATTTGTTTGAAAAAGTCATCACACAGACACAAAGCACCTCTTCAGTATTTAACCAAAACCACCATCTTTACGTAACTTCACCAAAGGGCTTCACATTTGCATTAAATTGCATTTATCTAACAACTTGCGGGACCCAGGATGTGAACCCTGGTCTCCATGTCCTGAGATGAGGAAAACCATGTAAATGTTACTTAAAATTAGTAAAGGCAAAAACGTCCGTACATTCTTCTCCCTGTGCAGCCTGGAGAAGCATGCTCCAGTCTAAAAAAATATCATGTGAACGTACTCCAGGGAGCATTTAGATATCTTTCAAAGCAAGTTAATAGTACCTATATCAATATATTTTGTAGGAGAATGAGTTGATTGAATGATCAGATGATCCTCTGTTGGTTTACTAAACATGTCAAAACTCATTCAGTAAATTGAAATAAGCAAGATTCACATCACCAACACCACTAAAACATATTCAGTAACAGCAGCTGAATTAAAAGAAAGAATAAATTGTTATATTCAAGCTCATGTTTCAAAATGTTTCCCTTTATCTTTTAATAATAATAATAATGATGGCGGACAGCTGATATTGCTACATGTCGAATGATGCAAACTAAAGCATAGATCATGTAATGAATGTGGCTCTGTATTCCCTAAAGAGGCTTCTGCAAGATACTGTCAATTTGTGTATATGACCAAAAAAAGTACTTTGTTACCTCATTTCAAGGCTTTGCATCATGTTAAGCACATTTCTGTGTGCATGTGTGTGTGTGTGTGTGTGTTGCTTAGTGAGCTGGAAAATGGGAGCAGAGTAAAGAGTGGGTGTTTTTTAGTGCTTACACCTGTGTCACAGTTACCTGTTCTATCTGTTTTTTGTTTCTCAGATAACATTTACCTAAGAAAAGGTAAGCAGCTCTAACAGAGCCCCTGACTAACTCGCCTGCCTTGGCTCACTAGTGGCTAACATGAACTTAACACTGTGTCAACTTTGAGCCTCAGAGCTGCATGTATAGCGTGCTTCCTCCTCCTACTCCTCCTCCTCTTCCTCATTTCACCTCTCTACAGGAAGTGACCTCACAGCTTAGTTGTTATGCCTTGCCTCCTCTTGCATGTGACTCCTCTCTAGCTGAGTGAGTGTGTCTTAGCAGACTGATAACAAACACACACACACACACACACACTGCTGCTTGTGCCTGCTCCAGTAAGACCAAGCTGTGCTCGGGTGATAACTAGTGCAAAACGCAGCAGCTCAGTGAGGAATGTGATGTGTTGATAAACGGGCCTCCTCTCATGTGCAACGAACAAACTGCGTCCCATATCAGAACAGATGTCACCAGTCCACGAGTCAAACAACAAGTTAACAAGTTAAAGAACTGCTGTGTGTAAAATGTGTCGTTAGCAGATAAAATCATGGTGCGTCACCAAACTGGCCACAGACCAGAGGCAATACATTCACACATTTTACTGCTGAGTCTGTTATTTATTAATATGTCTATTTTTTCTTAGTTAATTGACTATTTAGTGAAATGTCAACATGGCATTATGCCGGATGCTCTGTTAAGACATCCCAGACAAGATGTGTGGACTGTACGTAGTCTTGGAAAATGAAACTAAAACATGAGATGCTTTGGATTTAGGACTGCTACAGAACAGCTTTTTTCTTTTGTTTCTCCCAGTGTTTTTCCATTTCTTCTTTATGTGGATGTCAGTGGGTGGGTATGGTTAGAGATGTGAGGATGTAGGTTTTTTGGCTTGTGATATGACTGAAAATCGTATAAAATATATATAAAAATACTGACAAATGCCTACCATGTGCTCCCTTATACCAATATAGTGTTTTCCAACAGCCAAAAGGAATCTTCTCAGACCTCTTAATGTTTAATATGTATATTTCTAAAATGTACTACAATTGGCCGAACAGTCCACACCACAGGGCTTTTTAGTAGCTGTTCTACAGCTTTCACACAATCCCCATCAGCAGATGAAGTTTGCCCAGTTGTCACTGAATTGAACGTGTTCAAATCCCCATTTTTCTGAGGGCTTTAAGGGCCTCTCATCCACGTTGGCTTTGGATATGTAAACCTGAAGAGATATCCACGAGAATATGTGCTTAGACCCTTATTTGGAAGTGGAATGATGTTGAGTCTAATGGCGCTGTGCCCCAGTGCTGTTCTTTAAAGGGTCAGTTCATCCATCTTTCAAAACAATCACGTTCTCGCTCATCTTTAGTGGTGTCTGACCATGCAGATAAAACTTTCTGCTGAAGGAAAAGTCCCCATGAAACCAGTGTAATGGGGAAACTATTTCTGGAAAGATGTTCTTGATTACCCTTTTCAAGTAATTTTTCAATGCTGTCAGTACCACAAAAAATCCCATTTATCTCCACTGTATTTAGATGGAGGCCAGCCCAAGGACCAACCCTTGAAGCACAGCTCTACTTTAATGAGTAGCCAAATATCAATATGTAAAATAACATATCAGCAACTTTGAATTTAGCACATTTGAAAGTGTCAGTGTTACAGAATGAAACAGTGTGTCAATGCAAAATTTAACACAAAAGTAATAATAAGGGGAAACGATTAAAACATCAGTTAGTTTTTACATTAAAGAAAGTGAGCTTTTAGGAGAGATTTAGGAGGAGACTGATTTTTTTTTTTTTCCCCACCCTGAGATCTTCAGTTTCACTATGACTTCTGATTGGTTGACTCTAACATTGCTCTACATAAAGCAGAAGAACAACTGTTTTCATAAAAGTCCCTCACGAGGCTCACTTTAAAATTTGCAGACCTCTCTCTCCCTTTCAATAACCAACTTAATATGTTTTGTTTTCCCACCTAGTTCGGAAGAAGGTGCAAAATGTTACACACACACACACACACACACACACACACAGCCACTCCTCTCAGCTCCTTGACTCCAAGTGCTGCTCTGCTAACTGATGCGTTCAGCAAAGCTTTTGTGCTCATCAAGTCAGCGCCCGTATTAATCAGCGTCTCTGTTTGCAAGAACGGCCCATGAGTCTGCAGCGCTGCAAGCACTTCTGTTGCGTAATTTGCTCATTTTTAGAAGTTAAAAAGTCATTTGAGAAACAGTGTAAGAAGATAAATTTGTCTGTGGTAACTAAAATGTACAGGTGTTATATGCAAATAATATAACTGATTTTTGTAGATTTATTATAAACATTATACAGTTTATAAACAGGAAATTGCATGACAAATGTAACAGAAGTTTTGAGGGGTAAAACCACAAAATCTGTCTTTGAGCCTCAAGCAGCTAAATTCATGCAGTTAAATTCAGAGCGTGATGGCAGATTCAGTCAGGGAAAATGTAACTCAGCCTATTACATATATTTAGGGTATTTTGACTATAGACGAAACTTCTGGGTTCAGGGAGGGATGCTTGATCAGACAGAGTTGAGCTGCTTCTGCGAATGGCTTCAGCCTCTCGTGCATGTGTGCATTTTTTTTGTTTGTGTGGGTGTACGTGTGTGTGTGTGTGTGTGGAGAATACGTTCACCCATTCACGTAAAGAGCTTTTTAAAGCTACATCACAAGTTTGGTCATGTGGTACGGGGTAGCTGCTCTCTCAACAGATCCCAACAGAGATCATTTGCATAATGAATTCACCACACTGCTTCCTGCCAGAGCCTGCTGGAGATGATGCTCAGATATAAACGTGTGTGTGGTTGTGTTGTGTTGTGTTGTGCTGTACGGTGTGGTGTGGTGTTACAGGCTCCATTGTGGCAAGAAAAATAGAAGGGGCTGCTTTAGTTCGGGTGTGACCCCTGCACCCTGAAAGATTTAGATTTTGCCCAGATAACTCAGGCGTAGGAATGGATTTATAGTTAAGTGTTAGATTTTTCCTGCTAGCACCACCACAACACCTCTGTGGAAGTGTTTTGCTTTAATTATATAGCACACAGTAATTGTGATTTAAGGCTGCAACTGATGTGATGGTTCTTTTCTTGAGTAACTGAGAAATCAATGTCAGATAATGCTCATTCACAGTTTCCTTAAGGCAAAGTGCTTCAAAACGTTTGTTTTGCCCAACAAAATCCAAAAAATATTCTGTTTGCTGTCACATAAGAAACAGAAGCGCAGCCAATTCTCACAAATTAGAAGCTGCAACAAACAAATGTTTGGCATTTCTGCTTAACTGATTAGTCAGTTATCAAAATAGTTAATTGAATAATCAGCTCATTGTCTCAGCTCACATTCTGCATTCTTTTTCATTTTTTTTGTATGTATTATACAGAGACGAAGGTTTGCCTTGTGTCGTTGCTGAATAGGAGATGATTGTCTCAACGCAGTCGTTGCCATGTAACCTGAGCATTGCTTGATGTCGTCGTCACTGCAACAGCATCAGAAACACCCAGCAGAAAACAAAAGCAGCCCAAGCTGACCAATCACAATTAGTAGAGTCTCCACGTAGCATCTCCATAGCTGCTATCACCCCCACACAGTTTTGAGGAAGTGCTATGTAAGCTGCAGCGTAACTACTTATTAAGTTACAGTGGCAACAGAAGGAAGCTGCAAGCCATAACTATTTTACATTTCTGTCTAGATATAGTGATCCTATATGGATATTTGACAACAGAGGCAATACGTTTATTTTCCATTTTTGAGTGGTTATGGTATCCCTTGATATACAATCAGTGGCCACTTCATTAGGAACACCTGTTAAATCTGACACAATCAAACAGAGCTACATGTTTATTATTAGCAGGGCAGTTGTATTGGATTCCATTGAATTGTAAATTGTATAGTTGCACCTAATTTAAGTGACCAATAATAATTTTTATAAAAAATTGCTAATTGATGGAATTTCTGAAATATTCTCAGTATATAAAGAAAAGAATAATATACAGGCCTGGATATGACGTGACTGAAGGTGGGCTGTCAAACACACGGCTCTAGTTTGGTTCACATTTCACTAACCGCTCCCTCCTGCAACCTCTAGATTTCCCTAACCTTACAATGCTAGTGTTTGTGTATGTGTGTGTACTTGAGTCTGTTTTCCATGAATGGAGAACAAAATCAAGGGCATTCTACGTCAAAACTGACACACTAGACACACACAAACAATGACAATACCCACACAAGCACACAGACATCTTCACTGTATGTGTGCTCTGTTCCCGTGGGCCTCCTAAGCACTTACCGCAAACACATCACCAAGGTAATTCATATTTACACAAATTGCTCTAATATCCCCTGCCCTGTCATGAACAGGGCTATAAAAATGTTAACAATATGGCAACTCAAACTGCCCGGGCGTAATTCAGCCAAACACAACAGCGAGACGTCTCTCAATAAACCTGCAAAATGTGCTGTGTGACATTTTATATGAGCCAGTGTGCTGCAGTCATTATGCTCATGACCTAATTGGAAAGCCCGTCAGTTCAAATGGAAGTAGGTAATTGTTTGAATTGACTTGGCTTTCTACCCTTGTGCATTCAGGGCTGTTCATCTCCATGCCCAGCGCATAATGATTGGATAAGACTGAGAGGGAATCCAGCGTAATTTGCTCCCATTAACTCTGATTAGAATCTGTTGCACTGTTGTGATAGCGGCTAAAAACACAGAGGCGATTTTTCTTCTTTAATTATGACATTGATTATCTAAAGTAAAGCTTTTAAATAAGCCTTGTGCACAGAGCTAGGCTTGTTTACAGAGAAGAGGAGCTGGCAGAATATGCAAATATCACATTTCATACATGTAAATTCCTATTTGTTTGTGTTTTTTTTAATGCTAGATATTTGCTTGGAGACTTCAGCCAGCTTAGGTGCAGCCTGAGCCTCGGTGAGGAGGAGGAGGGGGGGGGGGGGGTATAGCAGTAAGAGAGGGGGGTGTTTTGAGGATCTCTTCCCTCAAGGTTAATTATGCACTTATTGTTATGTGAAAGTCAGGCTTTCACCTCTACGTGGTTGCTGCCTTTGCAATGGAAATGAAGAAAAACAGATCATTATTTATATGAAAAAGTGCTACAGAATAATGAAACCGCAAGGTGGGGGAGGAAAAAGGGGGAGAAGGTAAGAAAAAGAGAGATAGAAGGTGTAGGAGGTTGAAGTTTGCCTGTTTTCGCTTTCTGGTACAACCATTGGGCTGAGCTTTAAATGGCTTCATGACTAATCTCAGCAGGATCTGTAAAAATAGTTTATCTATTTCTGCACACCCGAGATCAACACAGGAGTGTGGATACAGTGTGTGTGTGTCCACTTACAAAGTCCAGCAGCAGCAAGGAGAGAAAAGAAAATAGTCTCACAGGAAAAAACAGTTATTAAACAGGCGAACAGAGAGCATCTAGGCCACACAGGCGTTCACCGTTCACCTTACTTTCACAGGAATATAATTTGATTTATTTTCCAGCAAATTCCACAGTTGTTGATTTGATTCAGGCAGGACCTCTGGAGTCCAGAGCCAAGAGAGGATTTATTGATTTGGTCCCATAAGTCAAAAAAATTTTCTAAAGAACTACACAATGTGTAAGCTAGTGGGGATTTTAAATTATAAAAGGGGAAGCTGAAGAGGAATTCAGCTTTCATTTTCTATGCCACTGGGAGTTCGACAGTGTTTGTCCTGATAACGGACTTTCTTGTCTTAAAAACCACAACTTCTCACTGTGGTGATTACGTCACTCATACCAGACTTCCAGTAAATATTCAGGGAACCAAAAAACACAGAAAAAAAGAATTAAGTATCTCAAAAAACAGAGAAATAAAAAGGTACGAATATATTTCTATGTATGTAGGACTAGTAAGGTATCAAAGAAGTGTCCAAAAGAACAGGAAGAAATAGAAAAGACTAGATAGTTGGTGCTGGAGATTGCAGATGTAAACACTGTAAACGGGGTAATATGAAATAAAAATGGCAATGCTTTGCATGAGAAATGTTTGGACATTGCACTTAAATGTCCAAACATGTGAAGTGCAGAGGCCATTTGTACACAAGTGAGTGACTGATCAAGTTAGTTGTGTGAAGAATGAAAAAAAAACACACCTTTACATTTGCTGTGTGAAGTGGCCGTTGTTGTCAGATTGTTGGAATTGGAAAGTCAGACAGACTTGTTGGACGCAGTGCCCCGATGTTGGTTTCAGCGCTTTGTTTGAAGCATCCTTTTATACTGAGCGTGTTGAAAGCAATTGTAGTCAGTTGAAGTGTCATGAATGAAAGTAGCTAAAGTGTCCTTTAAATTGTAAGCACTGAAATCATAAAATGTCAATGAAAAAAGTGAGTGTGCTCTGCCAAGGTGAGCTCACCAACAAGTTAACTCAACTAAAATGCAGCCGAAGAAATAAACCTGTTAACCTGCTCATCTGAGAACTTACTTGAAATGCTGTTGGCAAAAACAGCTCAAAGACCGAATGTGTTCCATTAGCTCTTTACCTTCAAAAGTTCACACCCAGGAACCCAAATGAAACGATAGAAAAACATGTCACTGGGCCAAACAACCTATATCCAGAACCTGTGTTTATTATGAGCAGTTGCCTGTGTTGGTGTAAGGACTACATTTCATTTTCACTTCAGCTTGATGCTAATCACTGCTGCAGGGAATGTCAGTTCACGCGGCGTGCAGTAGTCATTCCGTAACTCTGACTCATTTGGCAACATTTCAGCGACTCCAACAAGTGTCTGAGTTTGTGGAGGTTTTTTTTTCCCTTGTTTTGTTTTTAAATGACTAACAGGAAAAACATGCAGATCACTGAAGGCCCCTCAGCATCTTCCTTGAATGCCTTGGAATGTAATCTGTGGATTTTCAAGGAGGAGGGTCAGGGATAAACAGGAGGCTGATATCAGGAGTCAAATGAAAAGCTAAGACGCATGAATGCAGGAATTTATATTAAATATATATATATAACACTGTTGCACTGTGGGGAACAGGAAATAGACAAAAAAACCACATGTCCCCATGCAAATCTGCTGGAGCACAGCTTTTAAGCATGAAGGCCGAGCTCTGGTCCACCTGGCATGTGTGTTCACATGCGTGTGTCCTTGTATTGGTCACATTGTAGGGACACAAATCTGTGCAAACGGATATAATAACGTACATTATATTATTCAATTATATTAGGAGTCAAAAGTTTGTTAGAATTACATTCAGGTAAATGTGAGAGTGGTGGTTACACAGGTACATTTATTATGGGCTGTGGTCTTGTCCAAGCAAGGCACAAGTCAAGTTCAAGTCCTTAATTGCAAGTTCAAGTCAGAGGTCTTCAAGTAAAGTGTTTGTTGAAAGTCTTTCAGTTTCAATGCAATAATGTCTAATAATTAAATAGTAAAGCTTTGCAACTATACAAGATCTGCCTGTGTCATGTCTTGGTTATTTTCTATTTTTCCATAATTGGTAACATCAAAATATGAAAGTATGTCCACTGAAAGTCCTTGTTTGTGTCACTGACAGGTTCAGATTGTTATTCGAAGAGTTTGGCCACATAATGAAAAGGATCCTAACACAGATAACCAGAAACAGCCGTTTTAGGCCGTTTTTTTTTTAGTGCCAGACACTGTGGCACTTATTCTGTCAGTGGCAAAAGCAAGCACTTTTAGTGGACGTCCTTTGATGATTTTAGTTGCCCTAAAGAATTATATTCCAACCAAGGTAGCCCTTTCTCGACTTTCTGCCTGAGGGGATCTATTTGACCAATTCCAAAACCCTTTGTATGTTGCAGTCCATAGAACCCTGAATATGTAAAAAAAAAAAAAAAAATAGAGCCCAGGTTTAAAAATACTGTAGTTCTCCTTTAAAGAGAGATTTAAACTAAAGAATAGGTGCCCATATTAAACCTGCACATGTGTTTACATTTATCTTGATGAGACCTCCTTTCAGGACTGTACAGAAGGTAGTACAACTTGCACTCCTAACAGTTGCTGGTTCATTAGGTACAACCAGCTAAAACTAATGCAGTCAAATACTATAGTCCTGCAATAAATCCTCCATGAAGGTTATAATGTTCAGTTTTTGTTAAACCTGTTTTAAAGAGGTCGTGTTTCCTCTGAACTCCAAACTGACATGTGGTCTGATAAGCTTTCACTCAGATTGTTGCGTCAGTGTGTTAATGTCCCATTTCCACCAGATTTCATTTCGATAAATGAAAACTGAAACGGATTCATGTTACACAGGCTTTTATCATCTATATCATCTTAGTATTCCTCCATCAGTGTTCTTTTATTTATTTTAGCATGATTCAAGGTTTCAGAGCATCCCCTCCTTCATTTGTACCCCAGATCCGTTTCTTAATGTCACACTGAATCTGATATTTTCAATTCTGATTGGGGCTGCTTTCACATGTGGTCTTAAAAGTGACACAAACCCAATTTGTGACCTCCACCTAAACTGTCAGTTTGAATTCATGCACTATTTACCGCTCACGCAGGAAGTCACAAGTCCCCGGTAACCTTTGATATTTGGAAATTCTGAATGAAAGCCGTTTCTGTTCCCATCACTGATCTCACATTGCTGCACGAGAATGGCCTCTACTGCCCTACAAAAAGCCCAAATCAAAAGTTTTGCCTTTTATTTGCCTACTTATCCTATTTTTTTCTTTCAAATTTGCAGCTGTCATTCTGCATATTAACATGTAAATGACAGCGTTCACTGCAACGTTAGTTAGTGTTTTTCTTTTTGATGTTTACTTCTGCAAAAACCCGCCAGATGTGAGGTCTTTTCCTACTTTTCTTTTGCACATGCAAGCCTAAAAAAATCTGATCTCAGCCATAAATCAGTACTGAGGATTAATGCTTGCAGTGTGAGGCTTTCTGGGGGGAAAAAAACACTGAATAGTTGAATTTCTCTCACTTCTTTTGCATAAAAATGAGAAATTCATTGTTAAACTACTTCACATCTGCAGTTTTAATTAAAAATCAGTATCTGCCTTGAAAACCCTTTATTGGTGGAAATGCTGTTTGTGTTGTATGTGCATGTATTTACTCATGCATGCTATTCTCTGGTGACTACACTTAACAGTGCAACATAGTGGCACGCAATTAATAATTTATCTTGACAATGCAGCACAATAGTGAGCTCACTTTCCACACTTGGATTGTTTGGGTGTTTCTCAGTCTTGGCTCTGTGTTTTTGTCTCTTTGCAGCCATCAAAGAGAAATACAGCAACTGGACAGAGTTCCTCGTTCAGGACCTCACTGGCTCCAGGACGGCACCGGCCAACCTGCTGGAGGGGGTGAGTGTGCTCACGCAGAGAATAGACGGGGCATCAATTACATAGAAATCAGGACTCATTTGTTGGGGTTTCTCCTCTCCTTGTTACCTCTCACCTTCTTCCACAGCTCATACAGAGTAGCACACAATTCTGTAGTTTACAAGCTCTGCCCACTGCGGTTTGACTCACACTCTAAATGAATGAACATTCTGTGTCTCTGTCAGCCCCTGAGGGGGAAGAACACAGTGGATCTGATCGTCGAGGGCTCAGTGTTGGAGCTTCAGGACATCTCAGACCCTTTCCTCTACTGGCCCGTCCGAGTCATCCAGAATGTCGGAGGGAGGCTCCGTCTACGCTACGCCGGTCTCCAAGACGACCACCAGGCTCAGGACACCTGGCTGTTCTACTTGGACGTCAGGCTCCGCCCGCTCGGCTGGGCTCTGGAGAACCGTCTCGCTTTAGAACCGCCCACAGGTGATAATCTAATCTGCTCACACCTTTTCATTTACTGTAAGCCTGAACCTGTTGTGGTGACAAGGAGGAACTTTGATTTTCCCAAAACTTAATTACAGTGTGTTTGAGGAACCCCATGATACTTGAAATGTTGGCCCAGACTTCTAACGTTACTAGATGTAGATCAGTTAAGGTGATTTTTTTTTTTTTTTGGATTAATCTCTGAATAGTTTCGCCTATAAATAGCTATATAAAAGCTCAAACATCCTCAATTTACCATCATGGAAGACTGAAAAAATGCTTTGCTTTGCTTTGAAGAAATGACTTGAATAATCAAATGATAAGCAAAATTGTTGGTTTAATTTTCTGTCAAATCCAAAAAGACTTTGGGGAATCTTGTACAAAATGATGCGCAAAACATAATGTTTTGGGGGAAATTAAAAAAAAATGTGATTGGGAATTGAAAGGGAAAATTGGGAGTTAAAGCACAGTAAGAGTTGTGATTGGAATGAAAAACTGCCGGCTAACAGAAGCTGCTCAGTATTAAAAGGATGAATTCCCATCATGTCAGCAGTTAATAACTGGTGTTAACTGGCTTTGTGTTTTTCAGTAAAGTTTCAATGTCAGGCTAATCTACCTGTCTGAAGGTGTTAAAGGTTTCACAGTGCCAGTGCATCCTAAAAATTAGACATCATGTCCCCCCTCTGCAGGACTCAGGTCTCTGAAGAGCGCCACCGACTGGCAGCAGGCTCTGAAGGACGCTCGGCTGAACGGGCAGAAGAGCCCGCTGCCGCTAGAGGTGTTCAAGGTGAGTCACTGTAGTTCACACACACACACACACACACACAACTTCTGCTCATCCCGTGCACACACACACACACACACACGTTTGCACACATACAGTGTATGTGTGCATATGTGTGTGTGTGTGTGTGTGTGTGTATATTTGTAGCGTTGGCACAGTGCCAAACTGCAGGACTGCCTGCATGAGCTGAGTTGTTGCCACTTTTACCTCTGTTGTCTGTAGCTGATTTATGCAATGAAACTGGGTTAATAAATGGCAACACAAGCTTTCTTGAAAGAAGTATGTGATTTGGCACCGATTGTACTATTCATTTATTATTGGAAATTATAATCTCCCTATGCTGTAAGTTGAATTGTGTACCTCCTTGAAGAAAAGTGTCAGTGCTAGTGTGCTCTTGGTTACACTAGCAATAAATTAGAGCTGTACCAAACGAATGCTGTGGTTTTTCTCCCCATAATCACCACCAAGTTAAACCACTGAATTTACAAAACCTCCAAGAAAATAATCAGCAAGTTATACAGGACTTATGTATCCATTAAAAGAAAGCATATATTATGATCAAACTGATTTAAGTTATATGAGGATGAGGTCTTAAGTAATAAACCATCCTCTTCAATTGTACTTTTTATTAAAGCATGACATTTCTGCCATTATTTGCATTATCAGGGTTATCTGAGGAAAACTAAGGCAAATGTTGTGTGTATGAGACAGATGGGAATAACATGGTAAAGGGAAAAGCTTCTTAGCAACAAAAACGAGTTAAAATGACAAAAACATGGTCTAACCAGCAAATCGGCTAAAATAAGTAGGACTGAGTCATATTCAAAGTATAATGAGCATGACACCAACTATTTATACCACTACCTGAAATGTCCTTCATAATACAATGTGAGATCAAACACCAAACCTGAGAAGCTGTTTCTGCTACAAAGAGATCACAAAGGCCAGATCTGATTTTATTTGAAAACTGGTTTGCTTAAGAATTATAAGAGAAAATAGTTGGGAATAATTGTGACCTTAATTCTGAGCCAGCACATCATTATTTCCATGAAGCCCTGTAGACTTTCACTGTCTGGTACAGTCCTGAAACAATAAACATCTCCATCATACAGGAAGTGATGTGTTAGCACATCCACTTGGTTTAGAATGAAAAGAAGAAGTATTGAGTAGCTGGCATCATAAACATTTATATGTGTGCACTGCATTCACTACTTTGATTGGTTGCTGTGATACGTCAGCACTTGTCTGTATTTACAGGTCAGTCTTGCCCTGTCCAGTATGCTGGTTACATTGACATACGATCCAGCAGCCAATTCAACATCTATGTAGTAGAAAGAAGAAATAGTAAAGTAATAATTAATACTTATTTAGACCTAATGATCACCACCACCCTGGGATGATACTTCATCCACCTGTTTGTTAACTACTAATGCGGGAATGACATTTAGCCTCATTCATTATGTGCCCACCCAGCAGGGTTTGCATGACCTACATTGTCTTGCATGTGTGTGCATTAACAAAAGTGGAGCACATTTGTCTAAAAGTCTTGACTTTACTGTGTCAGGACCATGTAGACCTGCCTAAGCACTCCTTCAAGACGGGGATGAAGCTGGAGATGGTTTCTCCGTGGGAACAGCTCCAGATCTGCCCCGTTTCTGTCACCAAGGTGAGTTACGCCGAAACTCTCTGAAAACAATGTCTTATCAAGCATAGCCCCCCCCCCCGGAGCATTCCTCAGCTGCCTTTATTAATGTGGCATTGGATTTTAGTAGGTTTTTGCCAACAAGTTAGCCTTGTTCCTGGATTCCTGTGGCTGGATATCCTTGGGTGTATTATCTCATATGTTTCCCAGTAATGCTGACTAATGTTTTTTCATGTCTGGATATCACCTCATTATTCTTGTACAAAAAATGTTTTTTATGTTCAATTCTGATTGATGGATTCACCTTTTGATTAATAAATCTGACTTTACTGTGCTATATTTATATGGATTTCATAATAATGCAGTTAGACTCACTGTGTAAAAGCCAGTATTAATCAATATTTTATGTGCCAATTTTGTGAAACATACAATAAAAAAGTTGTTTTAATTTCAAATTATTTAAAATCAGGTTCTTTAAATTACACATTAAATGTTGTGAAGACAGAAACTCAAAACATCAATTCAAGCCAATAATTGCTTTAGTACATTAATGCAATAAATTCATTATTATTGAATACTTAATATTGAAATGTTAGTAAGAATTATATTTATTATTTATTCATATTTTCAAAAATTAAAAAAGATGATGGCCCTATTGCTATACTACACGTAAAGGGGCTCCTACATTTCCCAAGATCCTCTATAGCATCTTTCTGGATTGGTAATCTCCAAACCCAGGCAAGTGCTCCTTAAACAATAAAAAGAAGAATTAGAATGATAAAGAAAGTGATTGACACGTTTGTTGTGCTTTTCTGTAAGTTTATTAAAATGTTGCATTATGATGATGTTCAACATTTCTGCTTGGTTTTTCCCCTTCAGGTGTACAATGAGATCTACTTCCAGGTGATGCTGGATGATCTCTCTGTTGACACTAAGCCGCAATTTGTGGTCTGTCACGCCAACTCGTCTGGCATCCTGCCTGTCCAGTGGTGTATGAAGAATGGCGTGAGTCTGGAGCGGCCCAGCAGCTACAAGGGCCAGGACTTTGACTGGGCCGACTACCTGAAGCAGAGCGGGACCGAAGCGGCTCCTGATGCCTGCTTCCCTGATGTAAGACTGGGGTGATCAGTGGCCCTTTTTAAACAGAGAATTTTCATTTGACCCCGTGTCCTGACAAAGACATGATGATGATAATTAGAGTTGTCATTTGAATTAGGAATTTTCAAAAATGCCTGTTTTGAGATTGTATATGAGGCATCTCACCAAGGCAGAATTAAAGGCTCTGCACTCCCACAACGTGTTTGAAGATATTCTGAACCATAAAATATTTGCTCAGATTAAAGTGGATTGAGTCATGTGGGAAATTGCGTTAGAATCTACACTACTCTTTATCAACCAGTTAGTTGTCTCTATTGTAAAAACCAAAACTAAACACTTCTGCTGAATCTCAGCCATTGAGAGCCTTTTGTTTTTGAGTGTTGAATGGCCTCATTGTGGCATGGAGTCAGGGAAAAAAAAACACCCACCACAACTACTGTTCTCACAAAACGTCAGGCACCAGTGGGAGTTTTCTGCCCTCCAGTATCAGGGGGCAGTAATGAGCCTTGTTACAGCTTGGTGCTTCAGAATGAGATGAAGAAGACTGAGCACATGCTCGGACTAACCACACAATGATCAGCTTTATGGTTCCACTAGAGAAAAGGCCTCAGGGATGAGGACTAACTGGTTGGTTTGACAAATGCATGTCTAATGAACTTTCCCACCTCTAATAAAGAGCGGAGCATTCCAGAGCTTTGGGAAGCAGGTTTGGCGATCAAAGACAGTGTCCTAAATTTAAGACCAAATGTTGACTCCTCTGACCTACGTCCACACTCCAACCAGTCAGAACGCACATGAAATTATGTATTTTGTCAGCCAAGTAAAAAAAAAAACA
Organism: Pempheris klunzingeri; assembly: GCF_042242105.1. Taxonomy (NCBI): domain Eukaryota; kingdom Metazoa; phylum Chordata; class Actinopteri; order Acropomatiformes; family Pempheridae; genus Pempheris; species Pempheris klunzingeri. The sequence goes on from NC_092033.1 coordinate 14,921,530, forward strand.
ATGCCAGCAAAATGGCCAACGCTGCTTCTGTGCTGCATCTTTAAAACGGGAGCAGCATCGAGGGATTGTACGATGAGAACATTTCTCTGCTCGTATTTTGCTTGAATTCAGACATTTTCAGTTCAATCACTTAATGCCTTCTCCACCTTGGTGAAGGTTGGTAAACAGTGTAAACGCCAAGGACAACGTTGGAAACTAAGTCCAGAATTTCATCAGTGTACACGTGACAAAGTCTGATGTGTTGTATTTTATAACACTATTATAATCAACAAACCAAACCAAAGGTTCACAAGATTATCTGACATGTCTTAAGATTTATTTCATACTTTAACGAGGTTTGTGACCAAGTTTTTATTTGACCCTTCTGGCACACAGTTACATCAACTACTGTTCGCCTGCAAGAGGGAAATCAGGGTTAAATCAGTTGGAATATCTTGTAATCAGAGTGCAGCTTTAGGTTATCTCAGGTTAGATCAATGTCCTGATTGTAAAATAAACTCTACCTCTCTCTGTCCTCTACCCTTTTTCTTGTGTGTGTGTTCAGACATGGCTGAACAGAGGCTTTGCCAAGGACATGTGGCTGGAGGCAGTGAACCCTCACCGGCCAGCAGAGGTGTGTGTGGCTCAGATCACACAGGTCAGAGGACGCCTGCTGTGGCTGCGACTCGAAGGTACAGACGAGTGTGTGTGTGTGTGTGTGTGTGTGTGTGTGTGTGTAGGAAGGATTAAGTGTCGGAGGATAAAGTGTCAGAGGACTCTTGCTGTGTTTCAGAGTGTGTGTGTGTGTGTGTGTGTGTGTGTGTGTGTGTGTGTGTGTGTGTGTGACAGCTCGCTCACCCCCCCTCTCTCTGCTGTGTACCTGTCTCCAGGTGTGGTGAAGCCCCTGTCAGAGTGTATCGTAGATGTCGAGTCAATGGACATCTTCCCTGTCGGCTGGTGTGAGGCCAACGCTTACCCTCTGACCCCTCCATTCAAACCTGTCTGTATGTATACACACATACACACACGCAATACACACATATTTACTTGGATCTGACAGCTTAATACGGACTCTCTTTAACTGTCTTTTTCTGCAGGCCAGAAGCAGAAGAAGATAGCAGTGGTCCAGCCAGAGAAACAGTAAGAGAGATAAACATTTACCTGTCAAAACATATCACAAGTGGAGTTTGACTGATGTGTCAATATATTTTGCAGTTAAAAAGTTGATGTTATATACAGAGAGCTGAAATCTACTCCCTTTTTCATTAGCTTCAGCCAGACAGCATACAGCCAGATTAAAGAAAAAAAACAGAAATGAGTAACAAGTGCAAATGAAAACTTACTAATGTAAATATACATACAGTATACAATACATTTCAGGGGAAAAGATTTACCAATCCACATGCACCTGACATCCAGGTTTGTGGTTTTGATTAGATAAAATATATGTAACGCATCCCATGTTGGCCTTAAAGTCAGCGTTGACATTTTCACCCTAAAAAAAAAATTGGGGCCCTTTTCCAACTTCTATCAGGTGTTTTGAGCTTACTACGCATAAGCATTTAAATGTTAATTCTGCAATATTTGCCATAGAACTAAAGTGAACAATACTTTTTGAAATGTCAGTTCTTCAAACTCTTAACATTCACAAATAATACCATTTACATGTTTCACCAAGGATACAGGCTAAAGGACATTGTTTTGTATTTTCTCAAATGTTATTGACCAAAACATGAATCGTGATAATGAAGTAGTGAAGATAATAGTCCTAGTAGCCGCAGTCCTAATAAGAATAGAACAATGACTTTCTTGCACTTGGACAATCCAGAAGTCTAATTTGATTAACTTAAAATACTTACTGAAGCCTTACACCTTTTCCAAAGTCAAATTTAAGCACTTATCAAGCATTTTTAAACTTTTCCAGCACCTTAGAGCTGTGGTAAATGAAATATACTCAAATCAATTAGGCTCTCTCCAACTGATTTTATTTCCTCATCTACAAACTCAGGCAGACAGAGATTTAGAGATTTATTATATTAATGTAGTTAGAATTTCAAGCAGTTTCAAGAACTTAATTCAAAATTTCAAACCTTGAAATCACCACATTAAAATTCAAGCAATTGCAAGGACCTCCAGCACCCATACGAACCTTGGAGTCATTAAAACTGCTATTTAATGTGTTTTCCATGACAGTTCAGTGGAAAATGAAAGTGAAAATATTGGGCGCGTGTCCATCGACCAATAAATCACTGTAACCTTACCACAGCCATCATGGTGGGGAAAACCGTTTCATTCACAACCCTCAGTTTTCTATCGTTCTACCTGAGGGCCATAAAACTCAGTAAAGGTTTCTTTTAAAAAAAAAACCCTGAGGCTTTTCTCCCCCTCTCTCCCTGCATGCCACGCCAAAGCTATTAATTGAAACAGTGGCTTTTAGGGCAGAAATTGCTTTCCCGGGGTGCTGATTGATTTTGTTGACAAATGACATGTTACACCATCGGCTGGCAAACGCAGCCCCAGGAGTACGAGGAGGAAATGGTGGTTGGAGAGCAGGAGAAATATGAGGTCTTCAGCAGCACTTTGTCAGCTCTCTCATCTAACCACTAATTCCATTTCTCACCTTCAGGGGAATCCTTTTATCAATACACCCCCCCTCACTTTGTCCCTGCTGCTCTCTAACCCACCTGCTTCTAAATGTGGCAGAAACTGTAGTGGCTGTTGTGAAGATTGATGGGGTGAATGAGCAATCATTTGGTTGCTCTGTTGTTTCCTGTCTGATTAGATCAGTTGGATAATTTTATTGATTAGTTTGACTGTATTGATTGCCTTTTCCTGCAGGTTGGCTCCGTCCCAGCCAGTGGAGACGACTCCAGTAAACCACTGCCAGCCCGTCGCCATGGATCCAGGTAATAAAAAGCCACGCTGCAAATGATTTATCTCTTGTAATCAATGCTAATGAGCTGCTATGATGAGAGTAAAGGGGAAACCCCGCTCTTTAGATACTCCTACACTCGTAAACATCACCAGTTTGTGATGCTTAGTATTTCATTTGTGTCTGAAGTTATCAGTGTTGTGTTTTGTCTTTTATATTCCTCATCTCCTTTTCAAGCCCGGTTGTTTGATGTATCTGTTTATCACAAAGTTTATCACTCAGAAAGATGTACATTAAATCAGTGTTCTAGGCATGGGCCTTTTTATGTTTTGAGTTTGTAATGACTGATAGTTAGTTTGTGTTATTGTGTTTTAATGGGTTAGTTTGGATCTAAAACAACATTTGCGTGACACACTATAACACAAACAAACCTGTCTGTTCTGTAGGGATCCTTTCCATAATGTTGTCAACACTACACAACAATAATGATCTGAGCCTGTCAGTGTCAAAGTCCAGCACTTTTAGTAGACACACTTTGACGCGTGCAGTTGCCCCAAAGGATTACTTTGCAGCCACTGGAGCCAGTTTTGCAGCCACTGGCTGAGGGAATCTACTTGACCAGTTTCAAATCTTTTTGTACCTACCAGTCATTTCAAGCCCAAAATATGTAGGGCCCAGGTAAAAAATACTGTAGTTATCCTTATAACATTTCTAATGCTTTGAACATATATTTGCCAAATGGTATGCAGAAGTCTCACGGCTGAGTTGGAAAGTAATGCTATCAAGAAAGAGGAGTGTATTTGTAGTCTCACAGGCTGTATCAATGACGATTTTAGACTTATTTTGCTGACCAAGTACAACTGCCATTGTGACTTTTGCATAAAAGCTTTTCCAGTCATGAGACCAACATGTAAAACTGCCAGGACTATTATGTAACAAGCTGCATGCCTGAAAGAGGCTTTAGTGTGTTTTTTTGGCAACAAAATCCAAAGAGTAACAGTGTGTTGTCTACAATGCAGGTAATGAAAGTGATACTGACAATGTAATCAGTTATCTCGAGGAAAAGCCACATTGGTGATAGAATAATGGTGTGTGTTATTTAAGAACACAAAGAGCAGCTACAACAAGATGCAACTTGTGGCTACAGTTTGCACTGTGGCCTATTGAGTCTCATTTCCTCTTTAGTGAAGGTTTGGCTTTTCCCGCTCATAAAACAATCTACTACAAAAATAGACAGAAATGAAGAATTTTCCCTGTGTGCCTACTGAATGGCGCTCCAAAGGAAATCCTCATCTATCACTAATGCATTAGAGAGCAGAAACATTTTTCTGCCATCAGATTTGACTGTAGTTGCACTGGAACTACTGTGTCTGGATTTGGCCACTTATCCGCTGGAACAAGAAAAATACACCCACCAACAAAAACATAGAGCCAGAGCCAAAATGTTTTAACCATTTTAAAGTGTTCTAAAGCAAGTCTCCTATTTAAGAAAATAGTTCTCATAGTTTTGTCTATTTTCTATTATTTAAGAAGCAGCTTTACAACTAAGTGCACTTGGCAGCCTTCCACTCAAACAATCACACAGGTTTAAAGAAGACTTCAGGTTATAACATTATGGAAACTATTCAGGAGTGAAAATGAATGTATGTGCTGATATTTTCACCTGTTATTAGCATCTGTAATAACTTTTCCCTTTAGCGAGAACTTCAGCTCAATTCAAATTTTATTTGTATAGCACCGTCTAACACAAAAGCAGCTAGAGATGCTTCACATAAGGTGCTAAAAGACACACATCCATGCATAGACACATATTTTGCTTTTAATTAATTTGACCTTTGTTAACATCATCACTTTTATTTATTTGATTGTTCTTAATTATTTGAAGTTTGCTCCCTGTCTTTTAACTCCTGTGATATTGATTATATATTTTTTTCTGTTTCAAAGCACTTTGAGCTGCAGTGTATGTATGAAAGGTGCTGCGAAAAGTCTTAATATTATAATTAGTAGTCATTGTAGTACTATTATTATCATAATTGTAGACAAAATGCTTTAAGAAAATGCGTAACTGAAAAGGAAGGGCTTTGTTTCTCTTTTCAGCATGTTCTTTGTGCCTTGTGCACAGTTCTACAATCACTTCCAAATAAGTGCCTAAGATAACTGGATTTACCTTTTTTTCCTTTAAACTCTGTTTGCCCAGTGGGATCTGTGGTAAAGCATATCCCACAGCAGCCACAGTGGTGTTGCATCCCAAGATTGTAATAAGGGGTAAAATGTCTCAACCAACACGATTAAAGCCAAAATAAAAGAGAAAACAGAGCCCAGGTAAAAATACTTCATTCTAAAGTTATGAGTATTTATAGATTTCATCAGCCAAACAGCACTGGTAGAGGCAGTGTTATATTTGGGGTGGATCTGCATGTAAACAACATGTATGTTCAGGCACAAACAGAGCAGCGGGCTAAGTGTTGTTTCCTGGAGACCCTTGCCCTCTTTTCCAAGCTCCGTGTTTAAAAACCACCCACTCGCTCATGCATATTCATCAGCCCACCTAATTACTATTCACCCCTAGCGGTGCGGTTCCAGGTGCCAGCAGTAGTCGGGGGCTGCAGGAAGGGCGGAGTGCAGCATCGTTATGTCGACCCTAATTCATCTCTGAGGGGGGAAGTCGCATGAAAAGGACGCGCTCTTGGCCCAGTTTGACTCTGTGTTCACCTGAGTGGTGAAATGCTTCCAGTCACTTATTATACAGATACAAGAAGAACAATAGAACAATGAAACATAAAGATTATAAGGCAGCAAAACAGGAAAGAAGGCAGTAAAAGAACAAAGCATGCACTGTTAAAGGCCCCAAAAACCCATTTTTCCAGCTACATGAGCATACTAGTTTTCTGCCAAAATAACAACAGTTCTGGTTATTTCACATGAGAGGTTTCTGTATTTTTTGTTTTTCTCTGCTCTTCTTGCTGGTTTGGCACGGATGGGGCTCTTTTGGAGAAGGGTGATGCCACTGCCGCTGCTAAAACTTCTGCAGTCCAAGATTAGAATAAAGGCTTTTACTCTGAAAACCTTTGTGCAGAGTCTTTTTAGTGTGTAGTCAGTTTGGGATTTACTACAGTAGCTCAGGACTAAACGTTTAGTCCAAAGAACTAAAGAGATTTGTTTCATTCTTAGCTGTCAGACCCTGCAAACCGCACTTCATGCTTATGTGCGCTTTATTCAGATTATTCAATTCAGCAATGTGACTGTACCTACATTTTTAAAAGAGACCTAAGTGAGGTGAACATGGTTTATGCTCTTTCCTCTATCCCATGCTCAGCCAATGGCAGGTACTGCTGTTCCAAGATTTTCGTCAACCACCGCTGTTTCTCAGGACCCTACCTCAACAAGGGACGCATTGCAGAGCTGCCGCAGGCCGTCGGACCCGGGAAGTGCACGTTGGTCCTCAAAGAGGTGGGCTGATGTCAAAAGCAGTTGGGGGGGCAGGTTTAATCAAAGAGTTACACACTTTCAAAGGGAGAAGAGGGCCGACAAAGATTGAGAGAGGGAGGAGGTGAAAGATTGAGGGTGAGACAGCCATGTCTTGTTAACCACCTGCAGTTTCCCAGCAGTGCCTTCATTTTAATGTGAGGAGCTGTCAGTCAAGTGTGTTTACACATACACACCGCCATTACTGCTCAGCAAAACAGCCTCTTAATTTCTCTAGAGACTGTTTCTGCACGCACGTACACATTCTTCGTGCGTGCGTGTGTGTATGTGTGTGAGCACGATTTGTAAAGACGAGCGTGATCCCTGTTTGTCTTTTTCGGGTTTGTTCTTTCATGCTTGCGCAGTTACTCAGATTCTTCCTGAGAATTTTCAGTTGAAGCGGGAGTTTGTTTTTTTTAATCTGAACTCTGCTTTTGCCTGCAGCTGCTGAGCATGTTGATCAACGCCGCCTACAAGCCTGGACGAGTCCTGAAGGAGCTGCAGGAGCTGGAGGATCAGAACTGGGACTGCCAAGAGGAGACCCTCAAAGCCAAGTGAGGAAACCATAGTACAAAGAAGGGCAGGAGGGAGAACGTTCACCAAAATAGGCCAGAACAGATCCCCCACATCTGTAATAATGTAATAAATCCTACTATCATCCCTACAGTCAAAAATCAGTGGCAGGCCTCACAGAGGAGCCTGGTCTTTTTTCTGTAGCTTTGAATTTATGTAATGTTTTTTGTTGCTGCAGTGGTTTGTGTGAGGTCTGCGTTTTCTTCCACTGCTGGCTGCATGGAGCCACATGACTCCACAGCTCCAGGCTGCGTGCTATTGTGTTTTCTAATCAAAAACGGCTCCGTTTTTCTGGCTGAAACGAGACAGAATTGGCCAATCACAGGCTCCAGTGAGTCACCTGTGGTGGGCTGCCGAGCACAGTGATCACATTCATGCATAACTGTTTAGACAAACATTCAGTACACATTTCTTTTCAATTAATTCAACTAATTAATTCAATTTCAAAAACTTCCGTATCCTCATGATGAGACACATTTACGTTGAGGGTGCATTTCTTTCATTTACGAGTGCTGAAAAAAGGGAGTTCCTTGATTAACAGAAAATGCATTGCCAACATTTGTGATAATATATTAATTAAAGTTATTTATTAAGCAAAAATGCCAAACTTTCTCCTCCAACCAGCAACAAGTAAGTAACAAGAAAAAGTTCACTATTGTCTTAAAGCAATGGTGAGTCACCCCTCTACTTTAGCCCAACAGGGAAACTTCCCATTTTCTTTGGAAAACAGCTTTGATTTGTATGATTAACCCCAGAGAAGCTTTGAAATATGTTTTTGTCCCCTATCGCTTACATCAAAAACACATCAGGAAGTATGAGCAGGAGGAAGGATTATGGAAAGCAAAACCTGTTTCAACTCTTCCTCCTGGCTTTTGTATGGCTTTATTCTTGTGTCCTTGTGAAGACAAAAACAATCCAAACTTTTAAAAAACCTTTGAAGACTAAAGATTGAGTCAGAAGTGAAAGTTAACAGGTCACTTCAGCTCACAAAAGCCACATCAGATTGCAGGTCAGAGTTGTCCTTGAGTGCTACCAACAGATCAGCTCGCCTTTCCCAACATTCGCCATTTGATTGTTAAACTGACCCTGCTCTCCTGGATAGCCCCCATCAATTAGACACAGACTGAATTCACACTGGCTCTCATGAAACAGCCCATTTCACATCATTACCTCATAGGCAATCATCCCTGATGGCTTGAAAATAGTGTAATTATGCATTGCTCTCTTAAATAAAGGTGTAATCACTGGCTGACAATGTCACAACATCCCTGTCTGCTCTTTTTCTTCCCCAGGTATAAAGGGAAAACCTATCGCTCCACCATCCGCATAGTCCGCCTCGCAGACCAAATCCCAGACTTCTGCCGTAAGGTGTGTGTGAAGCTGCAGTGCTGCCCGAACCTCTTCAGCCCCGTCCTCGTCACTGACAAGTGCCCAGAGAACTGCTCCATTCAGACAAAAACCAAATACAGTGAGTCTCTGTAATTAAACGCATCACTTCCTATACCACAGCAACGAAGAGGATTCAAATCAAAGCTTGCGACGCTGCAGAGTGTATAATTGCCTCTGATGAGTAGCTAAGATCTGTTTTGAGTGTATTGTTTTCGACATCTGCTGTGCGTCCGCAGCCTATTACTATGGGAAGAAGAGGAAGCTGCCCAAGCCGATTGGAGGAGAGGAGACAGCAGAGGGAGACCTGGCCAAGCCGGCGCGCCGCAGGAAGAAGAGGAAAGCTATCTTTGTGCAGAAGAAAAGACGCTCGTCTGCTGTGGACTACACTCCTGCTGGCTCACCACAGGTTGGATAACGCTTCTCTCCACTTTCCGCCTTTTCCTTCTTCTTTCTTCCTCTCTTATATTGTGTTTACGGGCATCCCGGCAGCTCCTGCTCACGCAGCAGACGGATACTGGGCGTACTGTCATCACGGAGTCTATAAATATAAATATAAACATCCCCAGAAATGACGGAGGCAGGAAGAAGGGGAGCTTCACGGGCAGGAAATGTAGCTCGGCTAAGATTTTTAATTTAGTTTAGACAGCCTAGGAGTTTACTCAGAATTCACATTGTGGTCACACCAATTAAAAGGCCCTCAGTTTTGTTTGCGCTTGTGATGCTGCACAGAGATCAGCTCTGTGATGACTTGCTGTTATGGTGTTTTCATATATTTTACCACTAAAATGTGGAGTGTTTACTGGTCACACTGGTTGGAAGCTGGTTTTGATTGCCAAGAATAAAATGAAGTGATTGAGCTGAATATGGCAGCAACTTGTTTCCACTACTGATTTTGACAATTATTTTCTTTACCAAGTAATTAATGTTTGGGTTTATAAAATGTTGCTCATTTAATGGAACTTAAATAATTACTTGTTTAATTGATTAGTTAGTCAACAGGAGATTAATTGGCACCTATTTTGATAAAAGCTTAATCATTTGTGAATTTTTTTCATCCAGAAATTAAAAAAAAAAAAAAAAGGCTGTTGAGTGGACACGTTAGGACATTTAAAAATATCACCACCTCATTTTTACCAGCAATTCAATTGCTTGATAAAGAAAACAATCAGACTGAAACTATTGGTCGGTGATCAAAATAGATGATGGTTAAGTGTTATTAACCATAAACATATTGTAAGTGAAATAATGACATTCACTACAGTAAGGTTTTCCAGCTGTGTATTTGCTGTTTTTCTAAATGATTCCCTGAATAATTTGTACATTTGTCTTTGCAATACAACAAACAGTGAAGTGTCAATAAGAGACTGGAGCAGAGCTGAATGAATCTGGCTATTTAACCAACTAGGACCCTGCAACTGGAACCCAACCCAGGGTGGCAAACCTATCTAACTCCTGTCTAAACTCTCAGTGGAAACGTGAAACTCTGAGGATAACATGAGTCTTGTCTAACGTCACTTACAAGGAACTTCAGACTTATCTCCCCTCTGTTTCTGCCCCACTCAAATATCTCCTCCGGTGTGACACCAACGACACACCAGTGGAGCTGAGAAGTGGTCGGAGAAGTAATCATTAAAATATAGATTTTTAGGGGCATCAGAAAATGGTTTGGGTTTTAGGGCTCAGACAGAACACTGTGCTAAATTACGGAGACATACAAAACAATGCAAAAACCTGTACATTAAAATATACGTTTTACAAGCGCATGAAGGGAGCTGTGTGTTAACGCCGGTGCTAACAGCAAAAGTGCTAATGACTCTGAATGCGTCACAACAACCAGCTAAGAGACTGAACATTTTGCTGATTTATTTCAAAACATCACACAACGTTTGAACTTGTACCACCGACTCTATCACTTAAAATGTGCCTTTTTAAAATATTAATTTTACAAGTGCTTGCACAAAGCGAGCCACCTATTAACAGCCTTGGCAAAAGCAGTTATGATTCTGAATGTGTTGGAAAACATCCTTTAACCTTGAGAAATGATCCCACTCTTCAGAATTCCTGCCGTCATAAACTGTCTGTAAATAACGATCTAATAACCACAGGAGGAGCCGTGTAAACGCTGATGTCTGTCTGTGACTGACACACCATGTGTCCGTCATTTCAGATTAAAAGCCCTCTAGCATTTCATACACCATCTAGCCAGACATGTTTTGACCTAATTTTGACAAGGCTCAGCTCTCGAATGGGGTTTGAGGTTGTTGTTTTTTTCCTGCGACCAACCAACCGATGGGAACTTGGTCTACTAAGACTCTTGTCATCTACAAAATGTTGGTGGCCAGTCTGACTTCTTTTGAAGCCTTTTATAAAAGATTTTGACAAAATAATGTGGAAAGATTATTCATGGGGGCCAGAAATAGCTGATCATTTTTTTATACCAACTGGTCAAAATGTGGTATGTTAATAAGCATCACTTCACACAAAAAGATATTCAGCTTCAAATGTTGTGTTTACAGACAGATGTCAGAAGATGAACAACCTGCTGAGACACAACTGCCCTTTGTAATAGTGCAGTAGGAGCATGGCGGCTCTAATGGTGACTAAAAAAAAGATCTGCTTGCACCTCACCTCTCTGACTCTGAGCGTTTCTTCCTCCTTCAGGACAGTGACGAGGCAGAGGAGGATGAGGAGATGGTGCTGCAGTCGGGCAGTGAAGGCACCAGCTCGGAGCCGCGCGAGGACCACACAGACACCTCCTCCGCAGAGGTGACCAGCAGCCGTCCCCGCCGGGCCGCGACGCTGCGCAGGGCCTTCAGTGCGGGAAACAGCACGGGCAGCCAGGAGGCCCCCGAGGGCCGCCGCAGGTCCACTCGCTCGCTGTCGGCCTACAACCAGAGCAACAAGTATCAGCCACCCAAAGGACAAGACATGCAGGTGCAGACAGAGAGAGGGAACACTGATGGAGGTTCAGCCCTCGCAGTGGTTAGTAACAAGCACGTGTCCTGTTTAGTGCTACAAGTAAATCCAGGCATTGATTAGGTCATTGACATGAAAATAGATATTTAGTAAATAAAATATAGAAATAGTTAATTCCAGTGAGATTAATCATTAATGAGAATAATCTTAAATTGCAGCTCTACATAACTAAAACATAGATTGATAAGTATTGATCATATTGTGTCTTTTTTATTGTGTTTTATTTGTTTTTATGATTTTTACTCCCTGAAACAGCTTTTGACCACTATGGGTCATTTTTAAGCGGGTTAGCATGAGCAGCTCCTCTAATCAAAGTGAAACGAAACGTGTTACGGAGACACATTTGGCTACATTAACTGTGTTTCTTTGCATGCTTGTGGTCGTCATGTGACCAGAAAATGTACACACAATTTCTTATTGTTCATAACTTGTATAATGAATGCACAATACAGCCTGTGTGACATTGTATGACATTTGCAACCAGTGTCATGGTGCTACAACAGTCGGTGTGAACTAAATCAGGTCAGGAGTTTCTACAGCATTGACTCCAGGTGACACAGCAACAGAGAGATCGATGCTACAGTGAGAGTGATTTACAAAAAAGTGCTCGGCATTCTGTCATTTACAGCGTGTCTTGTTTGTTTGTGTGTGTGTGTCAGGTGGAGGAGGAGGAGGATCAGCTGGTTTTAGACAGAAATCCTCTGGAGTGGAGTGTAGATGAAGTCGTTCAGTTTATCAACTCTACTGACTGTGCGTCCCTGGCCAACATCTTCCAGGAGCAGGTACACACTGAGTGACCCAGTACATTCCTCAGCATCACAGCCTCACGCCTAACCCCAACCAGCTCCCTGATCTAGACCTGATTCTGATCTTAATTCTAAAGCCCAACCCTCACACAGCCTGGACACGGAAAAATGTTGTTTTACTCCCTCTGAAGATCCTTAACTCCTCCTTAGTGCAGACATGCCCTTCTTTCCCACTGCTTTCTGCTGCCAACATGTTTGTTTTCATCAGCTTGTGACGTCAAATCACAACATTGATGAAGTTATTTTCACTTTGTTTAAAAAATAGATTAAAAAGAAAATGAAAAAAGCTGGGTATAAATTGGATTTCCAAAACATTACCATCACAGATTGTTTTCATTTGATTATTTTAGTTTTTTACTCACTTAGAATTTTCATTTTTCACCTTTAACTCTCATTAGTTCTTACGACCAGAAGCTGAACTAAAAGGAAGAGGATCTAGTTTTGTACAAACTGCAGTGAATAGCATCAGAAAACAAATTGCACACCAGGAGTCGGCCTGTTTACGCTTCGGAGGCCCGAATCATTGGAGCTCCTCTCTTTTTCCATTTAAATATTTATTTGCATGTCTCCCTGTGCAGGACATCGACGGCCAGGCCCTGCTGTTGCTCACTCTGCCCACCGTACAGGAGTGTATGGACCTGAAGCTCGGCCCCGCCATCAAACTGTGTCACCAGATAGAGCGCGTCAAGGTTGCCTTTTACAGACAGTACGCCAACTGATGAGGGAGCAGCATCAGCAGACCGCCCACTGAACACCCACTCAGTGGAAAGAAAGGAAACGTTGGATTAGCTGCCTCCTGGTGGAAAACTTTGGAAGTTTTTTGCAGGTTTGCAACTTTGCCAGAAGAAGGGAAACGTTTTTGGAGAGCTTTCATTGGACGGTTACAGCGGGAGAAGGTGAAGGATTCATTTCTGGGATACTGTGGGTGTGGAAATGTGACGCGGTATCTCCACAAAAACTTCCCCACTGCCCACTGTGGCAGAAGAGAACACATCGGCGTCGATCCATGTGCTTTACTGATCTGTGAAGATGTTATTCTGAGAAGCTGAGGACTCCTTTCTGAAGACATTAGTGTTTATTTCTTGCTTTTCATTTCCATTTGATTTGTGATAGAGGAGCATCATAGCATTTAAGTTAAAACTAATTATTGACCAGAAAGAGTTTTCCCCTTTTTGTGTGACATGATTGGGTCTGAAACCATATATTTGAAAAGTATTTAACAAACCATGAAGTAATATATTTGGAATATTTATTGCTATTCTAATTTATAAGGAGTAATCTGTCTATTTGAAAAGAACTGAACCGTTTAAGAACAACAGAAGAACCGTATCACAATGTCATCATGAACTCCTTTTTCCACTGAAGCAAACCCCTAAAAGATGTTTTAAGTTATTTTACAAGCGGAAACTAGGATCTGCATTTTATTCGATCTAACCCAGCTGTGCTCACTTCTCATTGTTACGATCCCATGAACCAATCATGTAAGCTATTTTGTGTCCATCTATGCAAATGTGTGGCAGATATTTTTGATAAGTGAGAAAATAAATTTCTATTGATTTTTAAGTGTTTGTGTGACCATTCTGCTACTGTTACGTCCACCCCAGATCATTAAAGCAAAAGGCCTGTGAAATTCCCCCACATCACAAGAGGAAGCATTCAGACCCGTAACTTCTGTAAAAGTAGCAAAACCACCATGTAAAAATGGTCTGTTACAGGCACTACCACCTCCACTGCCATTAGAGTGAAAGTAAAATCAAAAGAACAAGTAGTAATTGCTCCTGTAATGTCATATAAATGTTACATTATTCCATCCATCCGACTAAAGGTGAGTTAGGTTAATGTAGAAAGTAGCAGAGAATAGAAGAGACATTCAAAACCCAATACATTACTTGAGTAAATGCCTTTAGTGACTTTGTGCCACAGGCTAATGATTAACTGTTACAATGATTTATGATAAATTAACTGTTAGTTAGTGTGGAACACTCATATAACTGAATATTTACATAAAACTTCATATTTTCTATTTTGCACCCCCGAAGTTTGACACAAATAATAATTATTTACTCACGTTTAGTAAAAGTGGCACTAAAGCAGTTCTACTCTACACTTGTTATTTTCCCACTTGATAATTATTCCTTCAGCAAACACTTTTCGGCACTTCGGCCTCAGCTGATGGAAGTGCTTTGATTTAACGCATCCTACATGCAAACAATTAACGTTTGACTTGTTTACAGCGTTTGCACTGACACTTTCTTTTCAAGATTCTTTATTTGTCACATACACAGTATAATGTGCAGTGAAATGGTTTTTCTTTATAAAATTGTGCTTTTCTCAGTTCATCCCTGACTGACTGTTAACGAATGGCCTGTAAACAAGTGGTAAGACTCCAGCGTAGCCCTGCCAGGAGCAGAAACGAGGTCTTCATATGTAAAGCCACAGTTGTGACAAGGAGGGTAAAGGGTTAACAGATGCTCCCTCATGCATGGTGAGATATAGGAAGTCAGCCCTCGCTGTGGTTAACAGAACAAACAGTGATGCACAAAGTCACAGCTTAAGAGGAACGCACAGCTCTCTGCTGCAACAATCCCACACTGACAGTTTTAGAGCTGTTCATCTTCATAATGTGCACATTATTAACTGATTACCTCTAAACTGATTATGAAGGAGTGTGAATAATTAAGTCATATAATTCTACCATATAACATTAGATTAAATGACTTTAGAATAAATGCATATCAAACATTAAACAGTGGTTTTACCAACACTCATTTTGTCAGAAAAAATATATTAGTGATTCCCAGTCAGGGACTCTTGCACCCCACGTCACCTCAACAGTTGCCGGGGAGTCGAAGGAAAGAGCGGAGTAGCTTGATCAGTTTGAAAAAGCAGAATTATGATTTCATAAAAAAAAAAAAAAAAAAACCCACAAGCTTGAACAGCTGAACGCTACAAATTGTGAGCGAGAGCATGTGAAAAGCGTTGATGTGTTCAGAGTTCTTATGATATCTCAGTGAGCAAGTGAACAGAGAAGTCGAAATGTTACGCTGGAATTACTGGATAAATGGTTGAAATAGATACAGCCTGAAGTTATCAATAAAGGGTTGAAAATGTTAGCTACAAGTAACTGCAGTTGAAATCCTAAAAGTAGGCCACATAGTTGGAGAAGTCACGGGATGAATGGCTGGAAGTACTCGAGTCAGTTCTATTCATACAGCCCAAAAATCACAAATCACAATTTGCCTGAAGGGGCGTTACAATCTGCAAAGTGTGCGGCCTCCCAAAAACCTCCCGAAAGAAAAAGCCTTTAAACAGGAAAAAAAATGGAAGAGATGTTTTCATTTTCATTTCAATTCCACAAGTGCTTTATCTCCTCCAGTGGAATTATAAATCTTTCAGATTACAGGAAGAACATTGGTGCAGTCATTGTGTCTCCAGTTCCTCTTGCTTAAAACAAAAACCCCGTAGCACAGAACACAGGAACAGCTCTGATCTCAGTCTCGCTGCTGATATCCTTGCTTTAGATGGGGCGTGTGACATGTGGAAAGAACTGGTGATATGAGCAGTAATATAGGGGGGATGTGCATAGGAGGAACAGTTGTGTGTTTCCATTAGCTTCAACACAGAAACGGATCACCAAAAAGATCAGCTGATAATTAGTCATGTAGAGGTAGACTTTCTGAGAATACAGGACCAGAAGATTAAAAGGGTTCGTATAATATCTCCTCTATATGACACATCACAGGACAGAAACCGCCCCAACCACAGTCACCAGAAAAACACCCAGACACAATTCTAATAATTCTGGGGATATCTAAAGATGTCAGGAAACTCAAACGGACTCTAACGGCCGTATTTAAGAACATGTTGTCACATAATGTTTACTTCAAAACGTGGCAAGAGCAAAGCTTGTCTTTGAAAATGATGCTTCACAGCACACATCTGAAACAGAGAACTCGGATGGAGGAGGACGCTGAGAAACGTCACCAAACAACTGAGGGATGACTGGTCAGGACAGTCAGCGAGTTAAAATCTGAAAGCTGTGATACATCAGACAAAAACTTTGGGGAGGTGCAGTGTGTAACTCAGTTACTGTGTAAAGTTTCTTTTCTTATAATAGAAGCATATCTGGTAATTACTGACCAATATATGGAGGTGGATCAAAGACCCAAGTCACAAGCTTGGCAATAACATCACTGCAGTTTGAGACATAAACAAATAGAAGTCTATTTCAGGACACCAGCTGGGTAACAGTAGGACGCTGAATAATATAAATCATGGAGCTTCGTGAAATTACTTCTCTTAACTTATTCTGTGATACAACCCCCACCCCCCCCCCAAAAAAAATAAAAAAACAGACTTGACAGACACTAATGTATTCCACAAAAACCAGACAGTGCAATTACACATGAAATGAAACTGTTTTCCCAACAAAACAAAGCAAAATGCCACCGGGTGTAAAAATAGACACTGAAGTGTAAAAACAAACGCTGTAATTTTTCTCTATTCTTTGAAATGAAACGTCTTTTCATAGAAAGGGTATCGATACAAGCCCTTTTCTCCACACACACACACACACACACACACACACACACATTAAATTATGTGAACAAAGCTTCGCTCAAACGCTACAAACAAGTGTTTTCTAGATTTACTGCTGTTTATTTAAGCTTTATTTCCAGGGCAGGCCGGCCGGCTGACAGGCTGCTACTGCACAGCAACACCCTGTTAAATAAACAGTAACAAGACTGACCACACAAACCAGTTTGAACAAATAATCTTGACTAAGACTACTTACTCGCTTTTTGACTGCATTGTTTTCGTCAGCAGAGGAAGTTTCCCTGACGCAGCTAGTGTGAGATTTGAGATGTGGTAGAAAGGTCTGGAAAAAGCGAGTAAGTAGACCTTTAGCCAAGTTTATTTTCTAAACTTTTTTTTTTTTTTTTTTTTACCTTTGCGAGGCAACTGCATTTGCGAGATCACAATCACACAAATGTCCATCTCGCCAGGCTCTGAGTTATGAGTTTGTGGCCGCACCGCGGTGGTTGGGACCAATCAGCATGAGGCATGGGCGGGGTTAAGCAAGCGTTGGTTAGAACATAACAATGGCTGCTCCTAAAGAGGTTAGCACAGACGCTGCTGAAGCATCAGTCACGTCTGAACTGAGGAGTGTTTCCTCACCTCTCCTGACCGGCTTTGGCAAGACTTTAACTACTTTATATAGTTCATTGATCTGATTGGCTGGAGGTGGCCTATGTTAGGCGACATAGACAGATGGTTCATCCAATCACCTGCCAAGTATTTTATTTTTTGAACGTGCCAGCCCCTTAACACACACCTTCTGAGGACGTTCTGAGGAACAGACCATCTGGCGCTTAAAACTAGTTTTAAGGTCAAGAATGCGCGACCACACTCAGTCAGTTTTGGTTTGAGTACCTGAGTTTTGGCACCGATCCAAAATCTTTCCTCTACACTTTCCTTAATTGCCAAAATATTTCATCAAAATTAGCAGCTATTTAGTCTAACTCACAGAACCCTAAACTCTTACCATGAACAAAATCGTGAGCCTGACCAGACGTTTGATGCCTGCTGTCAGTACTTGGCAGCGTCTGATACTCAGCAGACACATTTTCTAGGTTCGATACCCTCATCTGAGCATCACCCAATCATCAAAGCCAGATTAAAGATTAGAGGAAATCAAAATAATCATAGTTTCTTGGAGCAGCAAGTATTTTGCCTCTTCACGTCCTGTTAATCATCTTGCATCCCATCAGGTTTATCTCTTGACCCCGTGGGATGGTGCTGGCCTCCATGTTGGGAACCACTTTCTTAGTAGTAGGGATTGTCTGTAGGCCCATTATGCCTGTAAGCACACTGAGCGATTAAATGCGGTTTCTTCGTTATCGTCACCATAAATCAACATTAATTCAGTCACGAATGGCCGACTTTTCAGCATAAACTTTACCTTTCATAAATTTCACTCACTATGCAATGAAGGCACACAGATTTTTACCTTTGGGAGAAAGAACGCCCTGCTGTAGACAGACAGGCCTAATACATGTTGACCAGTTTTTAATCCTAACTATGAACTAACTGTGTACAGTGTAAACTCAGAGTGCTACACCTCACTGACAGTCATGCTAATCTTATTAGAAGCGATCTCGGGGCAAAAGCGAGGAAAGACAATTACATTACGGTGGTGACTTGGACAGGCTGCAGTTTATCAAAACAAAGTGAGCCGCTGTCAGCAGCAGCATTAAAACTCCGCGTGTGAGATGACAGAGCCATTAGGGCGGCGCTTTATTGGTGGAACGGTTGCTGGTGGCAAAATAAAAAATAAAAAAAAAAGACCCCCTATGTGGCGATGATAGCTGTTTCATGCAGCAACATAATTGGAGGTAATGCTGCGTTAGTCATGCATGCAGCACATGGCCTGATATGCTGATTCATTTGCACTGTTCCCTGTGTAACATTAGCCAATGGAAATTCATAAAGGCGGTGATTCACATTCAGAGTGTATTCAGCAGCGCGATGTGTCGTGCCTCGCCGGCTCTCTGTATGGGTGCAGTTGAATTAATTTAATAGCTTTCTCTCTCTCTCTCTCTTTCTCACACACACACACACACACACACACACAAACACAAACACACACACTTCCCCAACACTGACACTTTGTATTGAGTCACTCTGAAAAGCTGCTACCTTATACTGTTGCCTGGCAACCACATATCAAACGTCTGCTTTGCATGATTTTCCCCCTGTTGTATGTGAATTCAGACTAAGTCATGACAGCAGAGGAGTAAACAGACGTTTGATTTAACGGGAAGCCCTGAATGAGAGCAGACAGGGACTTCATGTTTCATATTCAGCTGCTGTGGCTCTAATACTTTCTGTTATAAAGGTGGCGACAGATGCAGCGGCCCAACAATATTGACAGGGGATCACATATGTTGTCAGTCATGCTCCCAGGCTGACTGATCAAAGCCCGTCTTTGTCTTTGTTAAAGGAGCAGTTTGTCAATGAGACACAGTTCAGCAGGTATATGTGATCCATCGTTGGCTGGCTATTTTAATATAGAAATATTCTAATTCTCAGATTTACACTCTCACTGACTCCTGCACAGCACAGTGTTTTTGCACCACAAAAGCCAAAGATATGTTGGAGAGTGTCTCTATTGGAAGTGAATTTTTAACTGTAAAATATCCCACTCAGTCTTTATCTTGGGCATGATTCTTTAAAACGATTCTCGATTTGTCTCGATGACAAATGCTAATGCAAACAATGCTTAACTATGAGAGGTGTCGCTCACCTACAGACATTTATCACCTGAATCTTGGCTTCACTGAGCTTTATGGTGTTTTTGTGATTTTCAGCAAAAAGCTCTAAAACACAACTGCATAAAGAGCCAATACACACACTTAGTGACTAGCTGGTGGACACAGTGCAGTATTTAGCAGCTGAGGAACAAGATATTTTCGTCAGGAGTTGGTAGAGACCAAAAACAGAGCTAAAAGAGAAAAGATTTATCATAAAATATTATTGAATCTATAATAACTTGAATCCAAATGTTAGGATCAGACCTCTGTGGTTAAAGACAGAGACCAAACTGCCCAAGAATGCAATGACCAGAATGCAATGACCAGAATGCACTGCAGTCGGAGGGCACGTTGACCTTTTTTTAGTTGGAGTATGTGGTATGTGTGACACGTTTTCTTTTTCTTGACTGGAAAAATATTTATATCGCTCTCTCCTCCTACATAGTGAACCCACAGCTGAATGGAACAAGCTTGTGCCCCATCACTCCCCCTTTCTCCCCCTATCTCTCTCTCTCTCTCTCTCTGTGGGCTGTCAGAGTCACTCTGGGTAATGTAGCAACTCACAGACTGAATATGAAATACTGAGTGGTTGAAGAGAAAAGTACTAAGGATTCCACTGTTAAAATGTATTTATTTTGAATACAATTCTGTGTGGGGATCACACTGGTAGTAAAAGTGCCTTCTTTTTTTTTTTACTGCACTAACTCATCACGCTCCATAGCAGAGCTGCCATCGGGTCATTATCCTGGAGCGACTCAGTGAAGAGCATCAAGGACTCTGCTGTGGGTGAGTCTGAGAGGAAAAAAGGTGGGAGGCAGAGGTTCAAGAAGGAGAGGAGGGCGCCGGAGGACGAGTGAGGGGGAGGGAAAGCTAGCAGCCGAGCTGAGGTCTGGTGGTTGGAAAGGAGACCGATACAGAGAATGTTTACTGATCCATCAGTTTGGAGATACTGAGCATGAGGTTGATGCTGCCCTGCTATTAAAAATGATCTGATCTCAGTTCAGTTGTTACCAAAACACACTAAGAAAAACTTTTTCCTTTAGATTTTTGGACTTGTCTCATTAATAAAACATAGTAACTTTTATTCTGGAATATGAGAGTGTGAATGTAATTGCTAGTTTTCCGTAAGACTTTGATAAAACTCAGCTTTAATGATCGTTGCCACATGTGAGACCTGGAGACGTCCACAATATTTGATGAAGGCGCCTCTAAGCTGAGTTGTTGTAAGTTTTGTTATTCATATTGAAAATATATGTTTTCATTCAATCTGTATCATGTTTTATTTTTCTTTTCTGTAAAATGGAAAGCACCAGAAGTCCATAATCATATCTATATCTTACACTCTGAAGTCCCCACACAGCCAGGGCTCCAAATTCAAATTTCCAGACTTTGTAGACTTTTCAGACCATATCTGAAGAGCGAATACAAGCAGGTAGATGTTCATTATGTAAATGAACGGTTTTAAAATCCAGCCTTTAACATGCATGCTACATTCTGACTGAATGTATTATGTATGTATGTGTGGTATGGACATGCAGCCTCATTTGTTCACCGTGTCCATGGAAACAAAGATGGATGCAGCCCATAAAAGGTACGTGTTCCATATGCAGACTTCTCTGATAACATCACTGCACAACTCAAGAAATGTTCAGACAAGCTTAATAATGTGGTTATTTGTGATGCTGTGTAAATATGAGGCCCCAAGACACTGATACATTTTCTGTCAGACTAATTTGGTGGCGAATGCTGCTTTGGTACCGTTAGAAGGAAAGTGGGAAAAAGCCGTTTTGGCTGTGACGTACAGGCGGCTCTCTGGGGGAGTGTGCGTTCAGTTGTACGCCACACTTCTTGCCTTGCTTTGGATAACATCGCTCTCGCTCTGGCCCGCGCTTTCTCACACAGCGGGAAACATTTTGGCTGCGCTGGCTGCCTGCTTCACATGCCATGAAAAACACTCTGCTTGTAGGATCAGTTCGATTGTAGAAACTGAGTTTTATATGTTAGGAAACAGAAAAGGAGCAATAGATCTGGAAAGAAAAATATTTTTCCACATTCTCTTTTCTTTTTTTCTATACTTATCCTAAACCTGCAAATGACTAAAATCAAATTCCATACTTTTCCATACTGTGAAGGCACTCGGGTCCCGAGGCCCAGTTTGACCTGCAGGACCCAGTCGTCATTGGTTTCAGCTCAGAGTTTGGTTGCTTGCTTGTGGTGGAGATTTAATACCTACCACATGCTCTTTCCTTTCAGGCAAGCACCGCTTTACTTTAATCTGGTGGCAACTGTTTGTCTCATATCTGAATCGGCGCCCAAGTTAGTTTGTGGGAAATCCACTTACAATTGGCGGCCATATGACTGGGTCGGACTTTGCGACTTTCCCGCATCGCTTTCAACTCAGCAGCACGAGGAAGAACTGAATGTGATTAATGTGAAGTCTTCAGCAGCACAGATGAACGTGCAGGGACAGAAATGTGCATTTTGCAGCGGCCTCTCAGATCACTTTAATAAATGTATCATCTCTATCTCCATCTCTTGTGCACAAAGAGTATACAGCTAGTTTGATAAATGATGAAAGGGCTCATTTTGTGTTGTGGAGTCTTTAAAAACTATTCCTCCCCTCGCGGTGCCAGCATAGCGAAAACAGGTGATAAAACCTGCTCCTGCTTTCCCTCATCAGCCCTGCAGTACATGCTATATACCAGGCAGGTTCCTCTCATGCCTTGCCAGATTGTCTATTGTGTTTACAGCTTATGCTGTGTTCACACTACAAGCAACAAAGCTGCGAAACAGCCAAGCGTGACCAGCTAAATGGACGCCAAGTCACCGCTGAAGTGTTGCTCAGGCAAAGCTATGTCTTCATGGGCTTGTGTTCAACACTAATTTTAGATGATCTGATTTAGTATTATTTACATTCTTGGCATAGAGTTATGCTTAGCTAAAAAATAATAATGTGACTTGGCTTCTACTCTGTTGATTTTAGTTGGATATTAATTAATTAGCTAAGGCAAGTTATAATTATTTAGAGGACAGGCTACTAAGTTGTCCATGGGCCAGAACTCCTACTACAAGTTTTTTGAAAACACACGTCTGTAGATGATATTAGTGGATTTTAGGCACCGGTGAATAAATATCAAACACGTTCTACAATCATATTATTGGTATTATTTTAATTGGTTGCCTCTTAGATTTTATTTAAGCTCAGTTGGGGGTCTGCGTAAGAAACAATAAGTCAACATCAACAACACACGTGATCTCCGTCTAAACCTTGTATTTGTATTGGAGCACTTACGATCCAGAGCAGCTACCTGAAGGGCAGAGAGGTACATGGAGGGCTTTTTGTTTGATATAATCCTCCTGAGTATCTGTGATGGAATCATCTCTTGCCCTAACCCACATGATCCTCTGCCTGACCCCTGTTCGGGTGTGTTTTGCCAGTTTTCATTTGTCTGCCTGGATTTGATATTTGCTTGTTTCCGTCTGAGAGAAAACAGGAACTTTTTCCTAACCTGCTCCGAGTCATTCAGCTGGGTTCAAACCTCGTTATTTACTGAGCCTTAAAAATAGTCTCTCATACATCTGATATACTAAATT
The DNA here is from genome assembly GCF_042242105.1 of Pempheris klunzingeri. Classification (NCBI taxonomy): domain Eukaryota; kingdom Metazoa; phylum Chordata; class Actinopteri; order Acropomatiformes; family Pempheridae; genus Pempheris; species Pempheris klunzingeri. Next base: position 14,944,497 of record NC_092033.1, read on the forward strand.
TGTGTTAATGCCAACTGCATGGATGAATAATTATCTAACAAACTGCTTACGTACAGCATGTGAGCAAATAAGAGTACTGCCAGCGTAATCATATGATGAGTGCACCCAGTCATATATTATAAATCAGGCAGCAGGATTCACTCTTTAACCTAAATGTTGAAATTGATTTGAAAATCTATTAGTGGATTTGCTGTGTGAGGAGGAGGGGAGCGTCTGTCTGGTGCCAAATAGTATGCGAACACTTTCTGTAGAAGACGTTTCATGTGTGAATCAAGCTGTAAGTCACTTATGTCTGAAAAACAAAGATGAAATCAAAGATAGATGAAATATTCTACGTCTGAAAAAAGCTTCACACTAAAAGACTACAAGACTGAATGGGCAAGTCGGTGAACTTTGATTTGAGATTGTTTTGTTGGCAGCTGATTCGTCACAAGTGAAGTATCAGGCTCAACATATTTATATTTGATAACACATCCACTCAGTGCTGTCCATCTGTAATATGGTGCATATAAAGTATTTTGATTGATTACAAATGTTTTGCAGACATGTTGGTGAGATGCCAGACAAGTAATCAAGTAATCTTATCATCAACATGTCAGGCATCAGATCCAGCACTCTGGTATCTTCCATCCTCTATGAAAATAAACTCTACAAGGTACTCAGGACATTATGTTACTGTTGCTTTATGCAATAATGAGTGCATACACAGGTCTACTATAGATCAGAGTCAAGCTGGGCGATATGTCACACTATAATTAAATATGCCACAATAGCAAACACAAAACTTTGCCGTATGTACTGAATCTAAAGACATATTTTTATGATTTTCCTTTATTTCAGACAGTATGCTGTCTGAAATAGCCCCTGCCAGAATGTGGAAAGATGAAGAGTCTACCATATCAATTATATTATATTCAGCACCTATCTGCTCAAATTCAACATTTAATCCAGTGAAATGTGTTAAAAAAAAAAACCCTGCTAGAATCTGTTAGCCTGTTAACTGTAGCCACAGAAAACACACAGGACAACAGTTCTAAATCAGTTTGCATGGTGTAATAAACTGTGGATAGCCATAGCGACAATATTTTTACAGTTCACACAACATTACCAGCTGTTTCAATGATCACACTTAACTAAGCAAAATGACCACAAACATCCACAGACCTTTGCTGTGCGTTGTTACCCATCCCTCTTGCCCCTTATTTTGAGTCAAAATGGCCAAAAATATATCTTTGTACTATAAGGAGGAAAATCACAAACAACTGAGACAAATAATCAAATTTGGCACAGTTCACCCATAAAATGAAACAAACATATCACTAGATCCACAGAATGCAAAAAACAAAGAAATAGTGGGTGCACAATAAAACAGTACACATAGTGGCAAGAAATTCACCAAGGAGAGAAATCTGACAGTAACCAAGTCCAAATTCATTTTACCAATCCACAAATCTACAATAATCAATCACTGTTATATCAATCCAATCCAGAGGTGAAAGATTAAGTCAGTAATGACTGCCTATAGAGGGAAAAGGGAGCTGGAAATCATGAAAACAACATTGAAAAAAAAGGTCAAAACAAATTCAGACCCACCATTGTTCACAATCAAAGAGATATCAAACCTGTATTGAGAACAGACTAAACACAATTTACACTCAAACCCTGAGTGTGTGACAGGGCACAGCTGGATGAAGGTAATTTCAGTGTGTGACTGTCTGTGCGTCTGTGTGTGTATGTAGGTGAGTAGATGTGGGGGAAGGCGAGGTGTATGGTTAACCATAGACTGAGCTCTCTGTCTCTTTCTCACACACTCGCACACACACACACACTCGCACACAAACCATCACTTGCATTGCACTGCAGGCTTGAAATCTAGGTCATGGTACACACACACACACAGAGCATTTAAAGGCTCGACAGACAGAGAGAGAGAACAATCAAATGTGAAGAAGACGAGGCTCGATCTGTCAGCTCACCACTGAACGACTTCAGACTGTTCACCAAAACCTTAAAGCAGAAATCCACTGCCTTTAAAAACACTGTAAGATTTAATCAGTGTTTCAGCGCTCGCAGCCTCTCACAAGTTGTTCTTTGATGAGGTGTTGCAACGCTCTTTGCTGTTGTAGCCAGTTTCTCTAAAGACAGTAAATGTGTGAACTTGTTGCAGTCAGCTGTGTTAGAAGTCTGAGCAGACAAAGAGACAGCAGAGCTTCTCTAGCTGAGAAAAAGTCGCTGTTGTCTCTATCAAGCGTGATCATTATGCTGACGATACAGTATTGTATGTATCACTTTAAGAATGGAATCTGATCAGACTAAGCTGAAGTGAGTCAGAGTTGAAGATGAAATGAAAGAATGTGTGAAGATCAAGGAGTGGCATTTCATTTGTCGACAATATCTGAAACACGTTTGATATTTACATTGAAGCCTGGAAAGTTGGTCTCACAAATAAGTGCTGCAGGAATGATAGTCACGGAAACAGATTTGTTCGCTTGTAGAGAGTACAAAAATAAAAACGGTACAAACATACTACTTGAATCAATACATAAAATAGAAACAGAAAAATGAACGGGACAATTTGTAATTTGCTTGTTTTAAGGGCCCCTAGTCTGGATGATGGTGAACCAGCCCGAAAAGCAGATTCAGTATGTGAGTGAGTAGGTACGTTTCCATTCGCTTGCTTATATTTGTACATAAAAAAGCCTGAGAATTAACATATATTTGACAAAAAATAGCACAAATATTGCGTTTTATGCTTACTTGAGGTGGAAAAGTTGTCATATAAAAAAACAAAAGGCTCATAAAAACACATTTCTGTACCAGAAAGCCCCAAAAATAAAGAAGATGAGCTGTTTTGTGGTAGTTGTAATGTTTGATTAATTTGAATAATGTAATCTTGTCAGGCTCTCTTAAACACAACTCTATAACTGTACTTGATGGGCACATGCAATGACTTTATGTCTTATTTTACAGAAATTTGCAAAAACAGCTCTTTGTCTGCATCTCCTGGTTAAGTAAATGGAGCTGGCTCAGGTGAAATCATGTGAGTTAATTCTTTAATCCTCTTCCAACTGTACCAATAGCGCGCCAGTCAGTACAAACTCCTGCAGCCAGACATTGTTCAAGCCCACTGGAACATTATTTTAAATTCTAGAGGAAATCCAAGTGTCCAACATACCAAATATATATCCGGTTAGACTGTGAGAATGTGTATAAAAAGATGCCTGATAACTGGAATATTTCCTTGAAAAAACATGTCTTGTCTTGGGTTTAAATATTATAGACATCATATAGCTTCAACAAAGTGTAGGAACAATCTGATAAAGAATAAATGATACTGTCAGATAGCATTAAATAATATATCATGTGACTTCTTTTTTACAAACACAAAGGTAAAAATAAAAGGAAACTGGATGTTAAGGGATCAAGTGTAGAACTTACATTTTATTGCAGTCTTGTGTCATCACTTTTCACACCAGTATCTCTGCACATCTGTAACATGTATATGTGCTCAAGAATGCAGCTCAAGAAGGAACCCCTCACCATTTTCCACTCTGGGACGGACAGTAAAACCTCAAATTTACTGCTGTTATACAGCAGCTTGTGAACAAACTGCATTATTCAGTAGCTCCAATGGAAATCTCTCCATGCAGTCCTTTACATACGGCCTGTATCCACATGAATACAAAACACACACACACACACACACACACACACCCACCAACAACTTTAAAAAATGGCTCCCAGAAATTCAAAGTGCAGTCTGCTCTGCACGGCTAATTTCTGCTCCTACAGACTGAGTCCAAACTTCTCCACAATCCTATCCCCTGGGAATAATCCGTCTTTATTTCTAATGAATTGCACTGAGGGATGCATGTATCCCCTGCATCCACAGATCACAATCTCAATCTTGCAAGGCATGTCTCATAAATTATGCGCTCCCTGAGCTTTTGATAAGCTAATAAACGTCTGAGTGGAGGCAAATTGATGCCGCGTGCATGTGATTCAGACAGAGAGACACGATTCACTATTGATTAATGTTTAGCGGGGGCTGAACGGTGGCCTATCTTGAACATCACACCTCTGTTTATACGACAGAGCACTTTCCTCTCTATTGTTCATTATTCATTAGTCATCTGGACTGCCTGTGGGACTCCCTCCCATCTGCTACGGCTCCATTTCCATATGCCTGGCTCGACCAAGCGAGGCATACATCTGATATGTGGAGAGGGAGTGAGAGAGGGAAGCAGAGGGAGGTGTAAACTCATCTCTTTTTGCTCCCTTCATCTCTCCTTCAAAAGGTAATGCATTCGTTGATGCTATCATTGGGGGAATGGATGAAATGATAAAACTGGAAATAAATTGCTGCTTTGAACAGAGACAGCAGAGTACTGGGACACTACAGGACTGGTGTGGGAAGAAAGAAGTGTGTTTGAGTGCTGCGGGTGGGTGGCAGGGGAGGGAATTTAAAAAAAAAAAAGGAAAAGAAATGTATAATTAGGAGTTGGCCAAGCAGTCTGCCTACATTGTAATTCACATTGAATAATTTGACACAGGAAATGATATAAAAAGAATCAGAGAAGTTTTCTCTTTTTTGCAATTTCAATGTTAGCTTTATTAATCATTCACTGTTTTATTAACACCTTTATCACAGTAGACAAAAAAGGTCAAAACTTTATCAAGACATTAAATAGTGGAACATAACGACCACTACTTTGTGCCTATTTTCAGGGAGTGCAAGTTTAATATATTCATGCAAAAACTAGAAAACCAGTAACCAGCAAGTTTCAGTGTTCCTGCAGAATTTGATACTTCTGCTTGATTAACAAAATTTTCACTGGAGTTTCTCAACAGAGAGCTGCTGGATATGTAGATAGAACTGGGATTTGACTGCTTGATATAATTTTTGTTTGGAAATACATTTACTTTTTCCCTCCACGCTCTGTAAAATGTAAAAGGTAAAAGTGAAACCATGATAAGATTCCAGTGACAGCTTGACAGCTTCCTGAGGCATAAAAACAGTATAGAAAGTATTTAAGTGAACTTACTTCACTGTCTCAAAACATGGGACACTGAATTCTACAGAAGCGCTTAAGGATATGTAAAAAATAAAGATTATAATAACTGCCTCCTCTTCTGCCTAAGCACCCATCCCTCTGCTGAGATAGCACCCCCGCAGCTTTTCTCTCCAGCCTCCTTGCTCATGTCACTAAGGTCGCATCCACATTCAGGTCTGAGGAGAGGAAGCCGCTGGGAAAACATGCATCTTAAAGGGATAGTTGGGATTTTTTTTTTAGGTGGGGTTGTATGCGGTACCATAGTCGGTGTTTTACCGACAGCAGATAGTGGTCAGAATGCCAAGCACACAGGAGCACCAGCACAGAAGCTGACAAATGTATTGCTGTGGAGGGAGTAAGCAGCAAAACACCTGAAAAAAGGGCCCCCTAAACAAACAAACAGATAAATAAACATCAAGTTTAATTATATGCTGTTTTTACAGTATTTTCAGTCCTTTCCGTCAGGGGACTGAAGTCATTGTATGGCAAGAATGCTCTTTGCCAGACCCAGTTAGCAAAACCAGCGATTTTACCACGCAGAGCATTGGGAGTTGCTGGAATGCTGCTACATCCGTCAACAAACTAACATGTTAGTTAGGATCCGTACTAACTATTTAAAAACACCAAAGACGCACAATAACACAAGCAAACTATCTGTTTGAGGCAGCATCAGCCCGGCAACTCCTGTGTTCTGTGAGGTTAAATTACGGTTTTTGTCAATGAGGTCTGGCAGCTTTAAAGAGAGCATTTTAGTAATGCAACGGCTTCAGTTACCTGATGAAAAGTGCTGTCTGATGAAATGTAAAGTGGCTAAAATATTCTTAATATAGCATACACTGATATAGATATAGATTCTTTTTAAGGAATTGTTTTTTAGATAACTAAAATAAATGTTTCTGTCAGGGCTCCTGTCTGCTTCTCCAAACTGGTGATGTGCCGTCATCTACTGTAAATAATACACTAACTATAGATAAGTACCTCATGCAACTCCACCTCAAATAATCCCAACTATCCCTTTAATCCACTGTGGATTGGCTTTAATGGCAGCTGATGACATAAGTGCGTGACAATAATCAGTATGTAAATGCAAATTCTACCACCGATCTTAGATCATCCTCTGTGTTTTTTAAAAGAAACTGACTCCAGGTTAAGGTTTTTCTTTTGCCTTCCAGTGTGATATTGATCTGTATGATCATCAATCAAACTGCCTCATATCCTCATATCATATCGGAGAGGCATGACACTGACTGACACACTACCAGATTGGTAGTCAGAGACGAAAATTGATCTACGATATTTTTGTCTCTCTGAATTGACATTCTGAATCTGACCTCCTTCTTTTTCTACACAGCAAGTAGTAAAATTAGACACTCAAGAACGTAAAAATACTTCAGTGCAAATCTTTCATTTTAAAATGTACTTAAGTAAAATAAAAGAAGTAAAATCATTCAGTTGAATGTCAGAAAGCCGTACTTTAACATGCACCTGTTAACGCACCAATAACACTGATGATATCATGACAATCCTGCTATAACTGAAGATACGTCGTGAAAATAAAAACGACATAATTGGAAGTTTAAGTTTTTGGTTGAAGGATCACATATTCCTCTACAAGATGAAAAAAAACTCTAAAAGTCTTTAGATAATATTCAAAAGTCACCCTGCCATCGAGCTAAAACAACTAAACAAGATCATTAAAAATGTAAATGAAAACTATAGCAGGAACTAAAGCAGTCACATCATTTTAGCAGGGTAAAACGTACTGATACACTATTATATTATACAATTATATTATATATTAAGGGTCTATTATAAAGTCTCCCTGAGTGAAAGTACTAGAGTGCAGTGCAGGAGCTCAAACTGTTCCTGGTAAATGTACTCATCGCTACTTCGCACCTCTGGACCTCAACAAATACCAAACCAACACAAAGTCACAGTTTGACTTCACTTCACTGGTTTTTAAGAACATGAGTGGACTATTAGAGATGGTAATGTCATGTTGTCCTGTTACAGTCGCTTTAGAGGGGGCTTAGCTGTGTGTGAGTGTGAGTGTGTGTGTGTGTGTGTGTCGGCCCTGAGGGGCAGGGCTGTCAGTAATGTGAGACCAGGCCCGTGTTGATGGTCGGGGGGTCCGTCTCTGGAAGGTCGATGAAACACAGCTCTCCTCCTCCTCGCTGCGTCAGGGAAATTTAAAACCTTGCAGGAGTCACATTAGCATGCATAACAAACTAAGACTGGGCTAACATAACTGGCTGATCTCTGACTTTTCTATTCAAGATCAGATATCAGACCGTCAGTGTCATCAACTTCTGATGACACGAAAGTTTCTCTCTGAATAAAAACCGCAAAAAAATACCTCGTTGAACCTGCGAGGGCCTTTTTTTTTTTTCTTTGCACCAGATTGTGATTTAACTCAGTTGACACTGTATCTCTCAGACGTTCCTGGACTTTGAGGAAAAAGCTGAATGTAATTAATAACAGGTTTTAATTGGAGATTTTTAAGTGTCATATCATATTAAAAAAAAAAAAAACTACAAATGCTTCCCAGGATTCCCGGAGCCTGAACTGACTTATTGGAGCTACTTGTCTGGTCCGACCAAGAGGCCAAAAGCCCAAAAATATTAAATCAATTAAACAAATTTAAAATTGGCAGCAAATCCTCGTGATGCTGGAACCACAGTGTGCCTAGCAGTGTTCCCCACTACATGACACCAATAACTGATCGTTTCAGCACCAACTAGAACATCATACACATTATGAGCAGAGTAACTAAGCACCAACTACCAATGTAGTGATCTAAATACTGTTTTAGAGTATTTTTCACAAATACAAGACAGAAAACATTTAAAGAAAAACATACTGTGTTAGATAGTCATATGGTATCACACAGACACTCGTGAAAAGTAACAAAGTACATTGACTCTGTAATAAGGTACAAGAACCTAACAGGAGTACAAATACGTGTTCTACTTCACTACATCTCAGAGGAAAATATTATTCTTTTCACTCCACTACATTTCTGTGGCAGCTGTGGTTAGGACAGATTTCAATAGGAAGAATCCATAAAAGTACACAAAATGTAATATACTGTATATGATGTATTCTGCATAATGAGACTTTTTATACTTTTGATACGTTCAGGACTTTAACTCCAGTAAAAGGGTCTCACTGCTCCTCTCACCACTGCATGCAGTGATGTGCATGTAGACTAAAAGTTATTCATGCATCATTCTTTCTGATTTTTCTCTCCCTCGTTTTTTTTTCTCCCTCATTTTCTCTCTTTCGCTTAAATGTCCCTCTTTTGTTCGCCCGTCCACACTCTTCTCTTTTTATACCACCAGTTGTCCACTTGAATTGTGCTGTACTGTACTGTACTCTGCGCGCTGAAGACTGCCCAGATGTTTAAGGCGAGGCATTGCAATTATCATGCTCTATTTGTGTGCACGTGTTCTCATACAGCCTAGGCATTCACTGTGTGTGTGTGTGTGTGAGTGTGTGTGTGGGTAGGGCGTATTTTGTGGCCTGTTTTTCACGTAGTTTCACTCAAAACTAAAAAAACCTGACACTCTGGCAGATTAAACTTCACCTGTGTTTAAATGTTGCTCTCAAATAGCTGACTCATTTCCTGTTGTGTCTCCATTCTGTATCACCAACCGCTGCACAGCCATGTCACAGTCTAGTTATGCACTGGCTCTGTGCACCGCAAGTGTGTGCACAGGCGTGTGTATTGTAATTAGGTAGAAGCTGTGTGTGTTTCCTCAGTTTCATTTGTAGTTTTTTTTTTTTCCAACAGTAAAAAAACGCTGAGCTTATAATAATCCGTGTGCTGGTATGTAATATGAATGTGAAAAGAAGGCGGGGGTCGTGTGTGTAAAAGATGGCTGGATGGTGGAGGAGGAGGAGGATGGAGGTGGAGGGGGGAGGGGGGGGGTTCCTCTGGATTGTTGCAGCAGCTGGTTGGCTGCTGGGCTGGTTTCCATGGCAACGTGTGTAAAAAGAGTACAGGCTCCGTCCCTCAGTCCCGTATTGATGCTCTATACAAAAGAATAACGTTTTACAATTACATGCCCTCCGCTCTCTCTGCTTCCTTCTGTCTGTCATTAATCTTAACTCAAACTGAGAGCGATTTATATCAATTGTTTTCTTTTAAAACATATTTAACGGAAAATGGGGGTATTAAAATATGCATTTTATTAATAGACAATATGCAGACTCTCATCAGTCTAAATCAGTGTGTCAGAATAAGGAGATTTCTTCGACTGATCTCATCTAAATTCTCACTCTCCACAGAAACTGATCTGAGAAAGGAAAAGCCTCGTCCTGGATTTGCTGCTGCTCAAAATCAGCTCGTGCAGGAGGATGAATTTAGTGTTACGCACGGGGAAACCCACTGAAGAACTCTTGTGGTTCTGCTCGCAAAAATAGTTCAGTGTTTTCGAAAAACCACCTACAGAGGGACTCCACAAGGAAGTGACATGGAGTCACCCTCAGACCTGCAGCCAGTTTAATGTCGTCAGACAGTTTGATGGTGTCAACATGTTCTGCATTAAAAACTACACAGAAAAGCTTTGTTCAGAAACACAGAACTTAAATGTAGAAATCTTTTACAAAGAAAAACATAGGAAAGTCAAAAAAATATGTATAAAATTAAGCAAAATACATTTAAAGTTGAATTAAATTGGGAGTGTGTCTTTGTGAGGAGGAAGGAATGTATCTAACTGTGAATGTACTGAATGTAGGGCAAAAACTAAAAGTATTAAATGTGTTCTGTATTTTTCTTTTTGCTGATTGGCAAGTTAATTGTTCTGTATGATTAACTGGCATCCCAACATGTTTTTGTAAGTGCTGGATAGAATACAGGTTTAAATCTAGAAGAGTTAAATGAATGAGACCAATGTTGTGAAGACTGTCAGCCCTGAGCGACCTCTGCACCACATGCAGCAGGTTGGTTTTGGCAGGAAACCTGATGGATTGCTTCACGTTACAGACGTGAAAAAAAGGAGGGAGCTGATCTTTGCAAACAAACCGAGCACCTGCAGAGTTTTTGGTCTAAATTGGAGGGAATTAAAAATTGAGAAAACACGCTGTTGTGTGATTGTCTTCCTTCACAGAATGACAAGAAAGAATGAGGAGGTGAAGAAGTGTACCGGCTGGCTGTTCATTTCCTGTTTGGAGAGACTGTATTATATTCATGTCTATATCTATTTTGCTTTGGGGAAATGTCACACTGCCAGCACCTAGATTTTTCTTCAAACATCAGCCAGAGCCTTCATGTTGCACAGTAAATATCTGCGGTCCATCCACTGCCAACATTATCCAGATGGTTTTTCCTGCAGTATAATATCTGCATATGAATAAAACCACTAACAGAAACATTATTTAAGATATATTCAAAAGTATTCTAATCCCAAAAGATGTTTCTTTGGGCTCCAAGCTGAGGTTTTGAAATTCAAAGCAGTTTCACAACATCTAGTACATGACGGGCTACAAGCCAAGAATAATATTTGGCTGTTTGAGGAACTACTGTTCTGTTCTGAACAGGTAAATATAGCTCCCACGAGACACCGCTGTTAAGCCGCTGGTGACAGCACAGTAGAGGGCAGGAGAGGGCCATATAGGACAGCACAGGACATCATGGTAGAGCAGAGGACAATAGAGGGCAGTGGAGGACATCATGGTAGAGCAGAGGACAATAGAGGGCAGTGGAGGACATCATGGTAGAGCAGAGGACAATAGAGGGCAGTGGAGGACAGTACAGATCATTAGAGGAGGATATAGGGCAGAACATAACAGCATAGGACTCAATAATACAATACAAACAATAATGTCCAGGACATTAATACAGTACACAGCAGTATAGTACAGCTGAGCTCTGTACAGGACAGTAGAGGACGGGAGAACACAATAAAAGGCAGTGCAGCACTTAGAGAGACGGCACAATAGAATACAGCACAGAAAACTGCAGGACGTTACATTGAAGCAGAGGATAGTACAAGGCAGATGAGTAAAAGATAGTAAAGGACAGTAGAAGACAGAACGACAGATACACTTTGCCTTGCACAAACGTTCTTTTTCTTTTTCTCCATTTTGCTAATCACCTCAAAGAAAAGATTAGAGAAATATCAGCGAGGAGAAAAGCAATTTTGTAGCAGAAATTATTTTTTTTTTTCTCCTATGTCGTTAATCTTCTCATGAAGGCCTCAGATTTATCTCGCGACCCCTCGAGGGGGTGCCAAGACACAGGGTGGACGCTGTAGTAGGGGGCAGCGCAGTTAAGGAGGGCGCAGTAAAAGGCTCTACAATACAAAGAAGCACAGGAAAGGATGATACAGCACTGTAAGCACAAGGAACAGTTCAGCACTATCAGCATGTGCACGCTAGAGTAAATACCACATTACACACACTTAATTCTTCTCTGTAGGAACTGTAATTAGTGTGTGTGTGTGTGTGTGTGAGCAGGACTAAAAGGTGCTTAACACGCAGCTATTATATATATAGTTAAAGGAAGGGGAAGTGTGACCACATCAACATGTTCACTGCACACAAAGGCCTTCATGCACTGCTCTGCATTGAAAATTTGAATCAACCTCCGTTACTTAGTGCCTGACACACATGATTGATGTGACGCCCAGGCAAACATCTTAAAAGAGGAGTTTGGGTGAGCGCGGCAGACAGCTGCTGCGGTGTTATCGAGGTATCTAATCTCCTGCACTGTGATTGGCTGTGAGAGCGGGCCGCTCCTCCTGCCTCTGAACAGGATGGATGGATGGGTGAATACATGGATAGATGGAGGGATGGGAAACTAGATCTGGGCCTTTAATTGCGCTCAAGATAAAGGCGATGAGTCTTATTATGAACACAAATGAAATGTATATTACTTTTATTTCTAACTACGATTAGATCTGGAACATTTCATTTCTGGATGAGGTCCAAGCATAACTTTGTGGCACTCAGTGTGGTCCTCAACGCCACCCCCCCGACACTGTATCTGCCTGCAAACCCAAAGGCCATTACATGAACACTGGCACCTCCTGGTGGGGAAAATACAAAACATTCATTTCTGATTCATGATTTTACCAGTTTTTAATCCTAATTGGGGTTTTTTCACTTGCTTGTTTCAATTATTTTCTGAAATCAATTTGCATTTTCTTGAATTTAGCGCAAAAACCTGTCTTAAAAAAACCTAATTTCTCTTTGATTTTGCATTTTAATGATGAAAAAGACTAAATACAGGACTAAAAAACATTTTTCAGTATTGTTTGCCTACGGCAGATACTGGATTCTTAAAGAAACTTCCCACAGTTTGCATTACTAAATTATGTGTAGACTGCAGGGGCTGGACATGCAGTTATTTACTGCACTTCACTGCAATAAAAGCACCTTGTTGTAGTGAATGATGCCACATTTGTGTGTGATGCAAGTCATTTTTGAGGCTGTTTTTTGTACTTTTTGCGCCATATTATAAAGTGTTACTGTTACTGTGTTGTTCATTTTGTTATCTAATGAGTCACAAATGTGTGTTTTCTGGGGGGAAAATGACATTTCCACTCAAAACTGATTTTAGAAGAGAGATATTATTGTCATGTAGGATTCGGCATTAGGAAACATTAACTCTGTAAAACTTTCCACTGAGCACCAAGTTCATCTAAAATGTCATTTAAACTGTCGTCACTGAGCATCCAAAAGCTTAAGCTGGGACTTTTCCCATCTAAGTTCACAGACAGTGCTTTCTAACTTCTCCTTTGTGTGTTCCTTTCATAAAGAAGTTTGACTGCGTGTGTGGGTGGATGGATCAATGATGCGTTCAAGGTCTCCGCGGAAGTTGCGAAACCTGAATTAAAGATTCGCTACTGCACAAGAAACATTGACACTACATGGTCATTTATAGTCTGTTTGCCTTGTTTAGGACATCAGCAGTAGGAAGGAAACGTGCATGTATGAGTCACTAACGCTCAAGCTACACAATTTTAATGCCGCATATATTTGTTGTGTCTGCCCTGTGATTGGCTGGCAAACAGTCAAAGGTGTAACCCACCTCTCACCCAGTGTCAGCTGGGATCGGCTCCAGCCCCCCCCCCGACCCTTAAGGATAAGCAGTACAGACGGACGGATGGATGTTTGTGTATGCTTTCCAAGCACTGCTAAAATTCCGACAGTCAGTGAAGGTGTCATGGTATCACGGTTAAATGCACCCGCCTGTGCTCCCCCCCACCCCCCACCCCCGCTCTGTCAGAGAAATGCTCGGATGGAGAGCAGCTTCTGTCTGCAGCCTCTCAACTTCAGAGCTCTGTCACAGGTTAGTTTTTTTTTTCCATCTGTTTTCAACATATTTATGGTTTCTGCAAAGTTTGGGTTATTTCAAACGGAACTATTCCTACTTTTGCTGTAGTAAAGGTCTGCTGTGAGTGTGTGTTTGACAATATACAATGCAACATAACATCAACACAACAGAAAAGGCTGCGTGTGTGTGTGTGTGTGTGTGTGTGTGTGTGTGTGACATTTAGCCTTCAGTGCATTATGGGCTGAGTGCTCTCCTCTCAGTCTGAGCTTGTTATTTGCTCGTTTGGCTACAGTCAGAAACAGAAGTGAAGGCTGGGAGGGGGTGTGAACTGTTACCTGGATTCTTTTTCATGATCTACAGTATCTTTGAATGAGTGTCCACTGCAGGGAGAGTGTCTCCTACTTCATGAATTAAACAGTAAGAGATGACATGTTTAGATTACGTGTTCAAGTCAAAGTAGAAATAAAAGTAAAAATACTCCATTACATGTAAATGTCCTGCACTGAAAATCTTACTTTAAGTACGGAGGGATTCTCAGCTAAATGCACTTACAGTATTAAAAATGAAAGTACTCATACTGCAGCACAATGACACCTGACAATTTGAATTCTATACATTATTTGGTTATTATTGATGATGCTTTAACAGTAAGTTGAACTGCTTTATATACAGTTAGACTGTTTGATATATAATAACACATCTTATATAGGCTGTGTAAAACCTTCAAAGTAACTACAGCTGTCAGATACATGTAGTGGACTAAAAAGGTAACTGTAATGTGTATCAAGACTGCACACATGTTAAACTACTTGAGTAAATGTAATCAATTACATTCCAAGCTGTACTTTGAGGCTGTAGCTGTTTGAGAGGGAACTAAATGTAACTGTTTGGTATGTGTTTTAGGGGTTTAGCCTGTCATAAGACATTATATAATATAAAATGATCATGATGTAACCATAACCATAGCTTATATATAGCTGTAAGATTAATGTTCTGAATTAGACGGATAACGGAAACTACAAGTATTGCACATGAGTAAACGACCGTAGTTACATTCACAAATGACCTTTTTTTCCCCCACTGTAAAACATGCTCTAAATCGGTGTCCGTCCCATGCAGCGTTAGCTAACAAGGTAATTCACCGATGTGAGCTGTTGAGCGTCACATCCTTGTGTGTACTACGCTCTGTCTTTGAATGAGTGACCACTTCAGGGACACTTGGAGCATCTGGGCTCTTGTCTCAGCGGCAGCTATGGTCAAAGGCTTCTGTCACACACATGGACCTCCTGTCAGTAACAACAAAGATCTCCCCCACTCCTCTCATGGCTACTTCAAAAAGCTTTGATGCATGCGAACACGCACACACACACACACACCCACACACACACACTGTGCTTTGATGGTGCTCGGTACAGAGGGTCAGGTGGGAGGCTCGATTGACTTTGCCCTCCCTCTTTAAAGGTTTGCGAAAGGTCTCGCTGGTACGCTGCCACTTGACCTTCCCTGTGTCTCTATGTGTGTGTGATTGAGGATGGGCGGGGTGGCATTTGAGGGTCCACAGGTGGTTTCATCAGCGCGGATCCACCGCCTCAGATGGCACCCTGATGCCTGCGCACATAAAAGCGCGTGCTCAGAGACGACACAGCACAATAAAGTTTGTTTATTCTCTCTGTTGGCTGTACTGAAAGGGATAAACCTCAGCCGCAAGAGCTTTGACAGCCACCGACTAAATAACCAAGAGTAGCTCACTAGGATGAAACACTACAATGAACACAAAAGCCTGTGATAATTGCTAAATGTGCGTAAAAGCACATTAAAGTTCAACAGCAGGTGATTTACAGAGCGGCAGCTTGTTTTAACAATGACCCCTGTGTTGTTGGTCCTGCCCAAATCCTCTTATATATATATATATATATATATATATAGAGAGAGAGAGAGTGTGGTTACTTCATAGGAGAGAAAAAGGCCATAGATGTTGTAATCCCATTAGGACGTCACCACAGGCTTCATACTTTACATCACATCAGCTCAAACACTAAACACTGTTCTGTGTCTTTTAATTTTTTCACTATTTAACTATGACATTGGCCCTCCTCTCAAAACTGTTCCATATGGGCACAAAACATTCATCAACATTAACAGCCCCAAGGTAACAGACCTCGGATAGAAAACAAGTGTATTAACTTGCAAAGAGAGCAGGAGTGTGCCGCGGTATCGTGCCTCCTTCACAGCTTAAAGGGAAAAGCCTGAAAACAGCATTCTTGCAGCTCTTTAATTCTTTATGATGTAAATAATCCACACGTAATATTTTGTAAGCCCTTTTCTTAAGTCTGCAACAGTATACATAAACTGTTTCCCAAGGAAAAGTTATTAAAAAAAACTTGAAGTTTAAAAGTTTAAGTTCAAAAGTCAGAATCAGCTTATTCCCCAAGTATGTGAACTTATACAAGGAATATGACACATAAAGTGAACATGAACATTTAACTTAAGCATGAATATTTAACTACATGCAAATGTCAATATTTACTGTAAGTATATATGTAAAAATCAACTATTTGAGTATAAATATTACGCTCAGTTTTTTTAAGTTGATTGATCTAAAGGGCCACGATCACTCAGATGTTCAAATGAATGGCATTCACCAATATGTTCGTTCTGAACAGAAAGTTCTGTCCTATGGGTACCAAGCCAGAAATGTGGTATTTGCACATTAAATTGAAGCTTGGATCAATCGATTTGAATACAAATACAAGTCTCAAAAAAAGGTCGATTTTCAGGACCAATTAAAGAACACCAGGAAAAATATCAAATATTTATCTGTATCTTAAACCTTTCAATGAAATGTTATTTTAATTGTATAAACTCTACTGCTGCACAGTTTCAACCTTAATAAAACGACGACTGAGTTTGACGATATATACTGCATCAGGCTTTAGTGGGACTATTTTCACAATTACACTTAATTAAGACATTTTTGCTTATGACCTGCAACCTGGTCAAAGCTAAGTCCTTTTTTTTTATAAAGTAAAAAGTCAGATTTAAGTCTAAAAGGAGTGTCGCTCTCTTTATTTAATCATAGATTGAGCAAATCACACACATGTAAATGGGAATTTTTCTTAAAAAAGGTACAGTGTGCGTCAACCAAAGAGCACCAGCAAAGTTAGATTACAGATCTTCCAAGACAGGAAGCAACAGTAGACATGTGCTAAATCTAAGTTCTTCATGTTTTATGATGCTGACAAATGTTTACATCAGTAACATTATAAACACAGTATACAATATAGTAGGCCACGATATTCAAGTGTATAAATATTGGGATTTAAATCAAGTGACATTAATTATATCAGGATAATCAAGGCGGGGTGATGCGAAACAATGTATGAACTCATCATCGTTTACGTCAAGCACATATTCTGGTAGCTCCTAACTTGTATTTAGTTCATCGTAGCTGTCGTCTGCCCTCCTTTTCAAAATTTAAAGCAGCCGGGTTTTGACTTTGTTGGTGTTTTCAGTTTAGTGTTTGCAACAGCCCCACCTGTGAAGCTGCAGAATGAAAAAGTATATCCACCCACTGGCAGGAAGTGTGGTTACATTGCCGTAACTTCGGTACCGGAAGTTTTACTCCTCCTGCGTGAATGCTGCATTATACAACATTGCCAAACTGCACAGGACACTGCAGGGGAGGACTGCTGCCTCCGCTGCATAGTTGAAAGGTTTGAACTTGTGTTGGCGGGAGGAGTGTGTGGGTGTGAGTGTATGAAGAAATTATAATGTGAACGGGTAATGACTGCTGAAGTGAGGACAACTCAGCCCAGCTTTGAACAGTTAGTAAGTAACTTGAGTCATTAGTTTATAGGATCAACTTCACATTCTACTGTAATTGTTTTGACAATGATAGGACAAAAATAGGAGGGCATAACTTTTGTTGATGGTGCCAGCCTTATAATATTTAAGATATTTAGAATTACTATAGCCAATACATTTAGATGATCAATTTATAGCAAAACAATAGAAAATGAACCAGCCACTATTTTATTTAGAAATTAATCGCATACATAATTTAAATCTGAATATTTGCTGTGATATTGAACTGTTGGTCAGACAAAGGTTGGCTTTGGGAAATTGTGATGGGCATTATTTGTACAGTTTTCTGAAACTTTAGTAGGCAGTGTAAATCCTCATAGGATTAGTATTTGTAGTGCCTGCACTATGGAATTATGAGAAAACTTGAGTGTAAAAGCCTGTATATCATCCAGACACCCAAATTAACTTGAACCAACCGATTGATCAGCACAGTTTGGCTGCGCTCACACTTTTAAACGGATTTATCCCCGATTCAGCCCTCGCGACATTCAGAGGAGAAAGCTGGTACCTTGGTTAGCACCAATGTTGGGCCCAGATTATCTGGTTTAAAGATCCCATCTTAAACCTTCAGATCCGCTCACAGACAGATCTCGGCCCCCCTGATGATTTCAAATATGTTTGAAAATTACAATTCAAAATCTGGATAATAACATCATTACTTTCTGCAGGCGGACAACAATAGCCGATGAGAGAGACAACCCTAAGAGAAGACAGAAGTCCTGGAGCAGCTAATGGCATCGCACAGCAGCTGTAAACATTTCTTCACCCAGACCACAAAGCATTAGCAGGTGCACCGCTTGGGTTTTGTTTACATGAGATCCCTCCGGCATGATAATCTTCATCATATCCTGTAGTGTGTGATTAATCATTATTTTCAAATCTTGCAGTGTTTGCATGTTTGAAATTAGAGAGAAGAACATCTGTGAAGATTCTCCTTGTGAAATTCAGTCAGGAATTTAAAACTCCTGTAGTGTGAGAACAGCATTAGAGGTTGAGGGGTCACATGCTGTACTTATTTAAAACTATGAGGTAGTGGTACTGATTTTATTTGTTTATTTCCATTATGACAGTACTTTTACCCTATGACATTTCAGAGGGAATGGTGATACTTACTAGTGGGACTCATATGCTACTAGTCACTATATGGACAAAGATTTCACTTTCAAGGATGAACTCATAAAGTATTTTTAGCAAACTGATGCCTGTTTACACATCTAGTAAATCCTGCTACTTCTACAACAATGCCATGCCAAGTATATCAACCGCCTACTGTGCTTTATGTGTTTCTGGTCACATGACTCCACTGACTCAGGGTCAGCAGGGTTTACAGTAAAGAAAGTAATTTGTGCCAGTTTCACGTCCATGACATCCAGTACTGCAGACTTGGGCACACGTGGGTGCGTATTCCTGATCTACGTTTAGTATTTCAGCTCTATTAATAGTCACCTCCCAGCCTCCTCTCCACCACTGGGACAGCTCTCCGGCAGGCCTCAAATATCACATCGACCGCCACCAAGTCGAAGATTGTGCCATCAAAACTGCCGCAGTAGAGGCAGCGCCAGTGCTTACTGCAGTTATTTTTCAGGTTCACGACAAAAAGCAAAGCTTTTTCTGAGATTATTGTATTTTTGAAGGTGGCTCTGCCAAGCGTGGCAGCAGGTGCTTACAAGTCCTGAAGGTAGGGCGGTTTTATTTTAGTTGCAGTCAGTATCAGAGTGCTGGTTAATCTTGCTGTGGTTTTAGGTGTGAACAACTGCGAGGCTGCTCGAAGATTTTCCTGTCTACACAAAAAAAAGACACTTTTGATTCAATTCTTTTTGTGCATGGATCTCCATGTGGGGAGCTGTTTTGTTGTTGATTTAGCTTAAACCCCTGCTGTGACAGCCAGCTGGAGCAGACAGAGTTCTGAGTTTGCAGGAAAACTTGCTCACAGCCAGCCCTTGCGGTTACGGTGTCACGGGTGTTGAAATCTCTCTCTCTTTCTCCGTCTCCGTCTCTTCCTCCCTCAGGTTGTGTAAAGCATCAAGGGCAGAAAACAGCAACCCTCCTCCCCTGCGTCCTCCCCCCCTGCCAGCCTCTCTTTCCTCTGGAGGAAAAAAGGCCAGTCGGTGTGTGCTGCAGCTGAGGAAACACGGTTGACAGCAACAACCGAAGCGAATCTGCTGAAACTGCTTCACAAAGAAGTCATCATTACGGTTTCCTGGAGATTGTTTGAATATTCACGCAGAGGGCAGAGAGTAAAAAACCTGCAGCCATGTCGCCTTTCCTGCGGATTGGGTTCTCCAACTTTGAGATCGATCCCGGTCTGGCCTACCATGAAGAGGTGCTGAACCCGTACTGTGCTGTTTACATGAAGGAGGCCATCGACACAGGTTAGTGACTGTTTGGGTTTGTCTCTGTGTGTGAAATATATACATGGAGAGAGACAGATCAGTGTAAAGGAGGAAAGGCTGGTTAGATCAACGATCAAGTCAGCAATTCTTGTGATTTCTTGTGATCGTTTCTGCTTGTGAGCCTACCTTAAATCAATAATTGATTATCAAAATCATTGGCAACTATTAGTGATGTCTCCAGAGTTAGACCAATATCTCAACGTTTGTTGACTTTTTATTGAGAATAGTTTCCGATCAAATCAGTGTCGTCCAATGTTCTGATGTCCTGATAATCAATGACGTACATGTCTATAGTGGAAATGATCTGGACAGTAGCAGTGCTGGCTGTCTGTGGGAAGATGTTCACCCTAACATTAATTTGATGAAGCATTTTGACACAGCTGTGTTGCTAAAGATGGTTGAGTTGTGATGATACCATCACTCTGGGTTCAGGTATTTCATAGTTTGAAATAGAGCAAAAAGTTTGATAATCAATTCATTGTTCGAGTGATCTTTGACACAAAAAGGCCAGATTTTTGGTTCTGTTTTAGCTCTTCAATTGTAATGATTTGCTTATTTTCTTTGTCTTATGGAAACACTGAATGTCTCCGGGTTTACGACTGTGAGTGAAGTATTAGTGGACTTTTACCAGAAGTAACACCTTTAGCTCTAGGTGATAAAAAATGGATTGTTTTAACTATTTCAGACATTTTATAGACAAAATGAACAATCAATTATTGAGGAAAAAATTGGTCATGTAAATACCCGTTAGCTTCAGCCCTAACTTGATCTGTTTTTCATTGTCTTTTCCACTCAAATAAAACTACTTCAGGTGACAGTGCTGTCTGTATCTATGTGCATTATAATGCACAAATGTAAACATTTTCATCTAAATATATTTATTACGCAAATGTTCTTTGCCTCTTTTATATTGGTCTTGTAAGCACGAAAGGTTCACAAGGGCTTCACTGACATTTTATATTGTGCAGTTGTCATATCATTGTAGAGAGTGTAGCTTTTAAGAGACTTAAGGTAAAGTGTATATATATAACTTTACTGTAACCCTGTTAGGAGACCTGAGGAATACGATGACAGGCTCCATATAGTTGCGTGTTGCAGCCCTCTGCAATATATAAAAATACTGTAAATGCAAGTTGGTCCATATATTTTAAAAAATATCCTTTTTTCTTTAAGATCTTCATTGTGGTTGTTGATTTACATTCATTGTCAGAACTCTGGGAAACTTCCCACTGTGATAACAGACACAGGGCAGATATCTTTGTTCTACATCTGGCTATCTTTAACCACTGGTGAGTATGAGTGCAGGATAAAGCTAAAAACAGTCACTGAGAGGAAAAAGGAGGGCTCTGATGTGTCTTTTCCTCTCTAAAACCACAAGACTTGTCCTACAAGGCAGCAGAAAGAAGCTCTAAGAAGTATGTGTGTGTTTCATTTACACTACTGACTCAGTGAGGGGCCAACGTCGTTTAGCTTCATTTCACTTTACCTCAGATGAAAAGCTGCTTCATGACTGAATGACACCGACTTTGAGCAAGCAAACACTGGAGACTTACAGTAATTCTATCAAATATTGATACAACTCATATCATATATCATATCACATAAGCATTCTCTATTTTTAAACTTGAACGATATTTAAGTGAAATTACAAACCACACTAGATTTTACCCCATTGATGATCACATAAAATAAGCTTCAGAGTTTTCAGTGTTTGACGGACGTGTTGCTCACTGGCACCATGCTGAGGACGTGAAATTAAGAGCTGATGATGAGAAAAAAAAAAAGATCCCATCAGGCACTCTGGCTCGCTGCAGCCGATTTCATCTTCAAATAAAAGAGATGGAAAGCTTCAATAGATAGCTTTTCCTTTGAAGTACTCTACAAAGTCATTTTTTAAACTCTTTTAAGCTCTCGGGCATTTAAGGCGCTCTGTTTTTTTCCAAATATAAAGTTATTGACTTTGGTGTTTTAATGGGTTAGTCCAAACTAACCAACACAGTTTCCCTAATGGATCACTTTGCAGTCATTCTTTGCAGCCTCTCAGCCCACTGAGGCGATCTACTGGACCAAGCTGAAAACCTTTTGTACATACTTGTCATTTTGAACCCTAAATGTATAAAAAGTAGGGCTGATGTTTAAAAATACCAAAGTTACCCTTTAAAGAACGCCTTTTTATGTAAAGTGTGCCTCTATGCCTGCACTTATAGCACAAGCTTGTTCATATACTCTTTCCTGAAAAGATAAAACAATACTCTATATTTCTTTTAAATGATGTATTAGTCTGTCTTCTTAATACTTTCTGACTTCCCTACCAAAGCCCATTGGTCCGTATCAAACACATGCATCTTTAAAAACAACTCACAAATGTATCGTGTCATTTTATGAAAGAGTCAGTCATTTCCTCAAACAGCTGGGCACAGTTGGTTTTTACGAAACGTGACTCAAACAGAAGAAAACTGTGCATTTGCTGGGGACTATTTTCAGCAGCGGATTAATTTGGTGCTTCAATGAAGGAACAAGTCATCCAGTGCACCAGTGTGGCTCAATGGTGTGTTTTAAATAGGTTTTGGACAGCAATGGAGCTCCATGGCACAGAGGAAGAAGGCATATCAGGCTTAAGACACACATACAACACTAGTTAATAGGATTAATTCAGTGCTGGTTTTGGTGTTTTCATGGGATTTGTTTGACTTGTTGTGTGACAATAAGCAAAGAGCAGTGAAAACTGTGTCTTATCATCAAAGGGAGCGCCCTTTATAGCCTTTTGTGGCCCTGTAGCTGCTCTTATAACAGAACCTGTAAATAAGCATGTTTGTAATAACTTATGTAACTGATTTTTAGTAGTTTCCTTTCTTCCTCTTAGTGACATGCAATATAGCATCTTTGTCAATGGGGAATATTGTTTGACAGCTTGTTTCTGTAGTCAAACAGTGGGCCATTCTTGGCTTACTTCCTCATTTAGAGTCCTATTCAATTGAGGCAAACCTGCATTCTGAGTGAAGACTTTAAGAGCTTAAATACTGCTAACAGACTTTCTGTAGCGAAAGGATTTTACTTTTTGTTTAAAGGGGATTTAGTAACCAGGACCAGGTCCAAGTCCAGCTGTGGTGTGTTTACGTCTCTGAGCTGGTTTGAAACTTCTTGTATAAAAAGGATAATCAATCATTTTAAATTTCAATAAACACAAACAAACTCCAATTTAATTTCTTCATATATCTTTGATAAGCCACCTGCACTGCATAAAACATGGAACATCTAAACTCCTTCAAAGCAGCAGAGGCATGAGTGCTAACCAGTCTAAATGTCACCTTGGTACTTTTTCACAGAATAACACAGGAACTGACTGAGTGCAGGCTGACACAAAAACACTTCTCACTCTCTATAACTCGGCAAGGAAGAGGTCTTTGAAAAACACACCTAGTCTGATATATATGTATGACGGGGGGGAAGCAGACATATTTTACTATCTGGGTGCTTTAATCGGCAGAGACGGCAGCTGGCAAAGCAGGCGATGAGCCGATGATGGACAAGGCCGTAGATCAATTTGGGAGTAAAAAGCTTAGTGGGTTTTATTGTTGAAGCAGCAGGATGGCATGTGGCTGTTATGTAAGTGGATATGTGGGATGTTCTTGCAGTAAAAAAAAAAAAAAAATCTGCAGATGTCAATTATGAAGACCAGGGTTTTTTTTTTCTTTTTTGGCCTTGTGATGAGATGTTAAATTTCTGAACACTGGCCAGGCAGTCAATGTTCAGATGGTATATCGAACATCCTGCAATGCAAACTAAACGCATCGGCCAGCCAGGAGTATCTACTTCAGGGTGATACACTATACATTCATCCTGTTTGCCCGACTGATTCCTGGTGTTGGTTTTCATCACTGGCAGGAAATCTCCATCTTACGGATGTTATTAATCAAAACTTGCAACTTAAATTCTTTAAAGGGAAACTTTGCTGCTTTAATATGGATATCCATTCAGTGTTGATGTGCAAAAGTAGTTCACTGAAGCAATAAATACCTCATTGTGTGCTGTATTGGCCGAAAAAGATGACTTATCCTGCTCGCCATGATGCATTATGCACAAACTCTTGACCCCCAAACCTCAAGTCCTCTAAGCAACACAAACAAGACTCAACACAAACTGTCTATGCTGAAATTCATTACAGCAGCTCAGACTGATTAGCCCAGGTGACGGAGCCTGTAGTTCAGAGAGCATGACAGATTTTGCTGGAGAGCTCAGTTTTCTTGGTCAGTATTGTGCACACAGAGTTATTTAGTTCTTCCATTGACTACTGTTTTCAACAACACTGATTTGGTTATGTTTCCCTGAAAGGATAAGGCCTTGTCAACAAATCTATCAAAAGACTAGAACCTGACAAACTTTATTACCCAGTCTGCGACTCTCAGCCAAGACCTTTAATTTTTTTTAAAAGCTAAATAATTTCCTAAATCAGCAGGGAATTGTTGTTTGTAGCAAACATTAACAGAAGTAAGTGGTGCATTTGTTGGGGTTTATTTTCAGTGGTGGATTAATCTGCATTTGGTATTTTTAGTGAGTATCTGGGACAGCAGGGTGGTAGGGTTAGGTCGCTTCTGATTTTGACGATCCGGTTCAGCGTATGAGCTTAACCTGGTTTGATTTTATGCAGACTGACCTAACCAGCGTTCATCATTATGAGATGTTCTGGCAAATCGAAAAGTAGCCTACATCAGCAACCTGTGTTGACAGCACTAAGTCTATCTTGTATTACATAAGTAGTAAGCAATACGACAACGTGATTAACATAATATTATACTGCACTGTCTGAGTAAAGTTACAGGTCTTTGTTTTTAGCAGTTCATACTCTGTGTCAAAAGTGTGGTCCAGTAACAATGAGGGATTTTATCGGATAAAGCCTGAAAATTAAACAAACCGGACAGACAGAGCTTGATCCGAGGTTTTATGCAGTAAATCTGACCTAACTTTAGATACTGTGTATACACGGCAGATTCTTACATTAGCTCTGGTAGCCTTTGAGGTTAAAAACAAGAATTAGCAGAACAGACACCGTCTGATAAATCTCGCTTTCATGATGGCCGTGATGATTGAACCCTGTGGGCCTAATTCCCAGTTCCTTCTCGAGTGCATCTTTTTTTGTTTTGTTTTGATGTTAAACTAAAAAGAAAAGTTAAGTTCCGTTTTCCTGATTGTGGTGATTCGTGGTCTCTCATTATGCTGTCACACATGTTGTCACATGTCACACAGCGGAACAAAGTGGCTCACTGATGTGTTTTCCACGAGAATTCTCTCCAAGTCTGTGAACTGGTGGATGCACTGTATGGTGCATCTTGCATGTTTTGCCAATCATCATCATAATTCCAATATGAAGCTTTTTACTGATGTGTTGTCTCTGTCATAAATAAGATGCATCGCACTTTGGCGACACAGATAATACTTGTTATTAGATGAATTCATTGTTTAGTTTTGGTCTTTTAATGAGATTTGTTGACTATAAGACATTGTTAATCACAGGCCTAGCCAATTTGTATGTAACAGGGAATAAACTAACCATTTTGTGAGCCTAACGTGAGCCCAGATGTGCTGGTCAGGACGACCCAGGCGGTCTCCAGTTCCCATGGTAGAGGGTTGAAGTGGAGAAAAGATGTTTAATAACGTGATGGAAAGCACCTGGGAGACTGGGATGGGAAAATTAAGGGAGTTATCGATCATTGTTTAAATGATAAAGTGATCGGCACATGTGACGCACATTGGGCAGACTGAAGATAGTGTGTACTGGAGTCAGCTTGGTTTGTTGTATTCATTGTTGATGTAATAAGTCTGTCGGGAAGTGAAGATAGCACTCGGTCCTAAGTATAGTGATAGTATAAGTGAGAAAGATCATTTAAAAATCCCCCACACCTGCCAGCAACAACAAGACCTTTAAGTTGAGGATTAATAAGTATTGAAGTGAAAGTGAATATCACACAGTGCAGCTTTGTTTTCATTTTGTTTCCTGTCTGTTGCAAACAAAAGGTTAAAGCAAAGAACCTGCCAACAAAGATGTGTGTTTGTTTTCCAGAAAAGGGCCAAGTGTACAAGCAGAAGAAGCCAACCATGTACCCGCCATGGAGCACCACGTTTGATGCCCATGTCCACCGCGGCCGCATCATGCACGTGATGGTGAAGGACCGGACAGTTGAGCTGAAGTCTGAGGCCACTGTGGCTCTGGACTCACTGGCAACGCGATGCAAGAAGGAAAATGGCAAACTGGAGATCTGGGTTAGTGCAGTGGGATGTGTGTGTACTTCACGTGTGTGTGTCTTTCCATGTTTGTCGTCCCCGACCAGCTGTTTGGCTATTCCAGCGAAAACCCAGATGGGCTGGCTCACTTTAGGGTCGAAAGACCAAATTATTAAAGCGATAATCCTCCTTTTAGTCTCACACAACTGTGTGTGTATGTGTGTGTGTGTGTGTGTGTGTTTGTGGTGCTGAGCATAATTACCTGACCCAACAGGCCTGGAGATATTTTGATAGCAGGAAAAGCACAGGTGTAGTTTAAAGCCACGTCAGTGAGCCAAGCATGTACTCTAGAAAACTGGGCTGAACTGGAAAAACTCACTTGAATGCAGCTGTCAGTATTGCGGTTAGCTACACATGCTTCCTTTCCTGCTATGACATGTCAACCTTTCTGCAATGGAAAAGATCTTTACTGTATCTTTAAAGGGAATTTATTACCTTGGATTTTTTTTCTTTACATTTACGTGCGGTCAGACTGTGGCTCATAATTGTCATGGTTTTTCTCCTTGCATTGTGCTTTGCTTACTCATTAATATGGAATAACTATTTTGTAGCTTCGACATAACACAATCTGTCTTCTCCTCAACAATAAGTCAATACTGACAACAGGAGAATCATGTCTTTTAATCTAATAATCACAATAAAATAAGCCAGTATGGGTTATGTAGCTATCGTGAAGTAAATAGCACCTGATCACGAGAAAACAAAAGTTATGTTGGTATGAGATCACATCATAGTTATTTCATGATTGCAGTGTGAAGAAATCTACACCTATTAAGTCAACACCAGTAATCTGTTAATCTTTAGTCACAAGAAAACAAGTTATATAAATTATCTGACTGTCAAACTTAAAAAAATGCTTTTTTGAATGAAAAATATTGAACTCTTTTGGGCTAGAAGATTACTTATAAATCAAAAAACTACTGTTACTGTATGTTTTTTTCGACTACATGCATCTTCTCCCTCTACTTTCATCCCAGAGTGCATCAGAATGCTTCATTTACTTAAAAAAAAAAATCAGGGTGTGCTGCTGCACTGGGGGTTTAAGTATATGTAATGTCAATATCCCCAGTTGGAATCCGGGCAGGGACCACTGTTCCATATCACTTCCTCACACTCATTTCTTGTCATCTCTCCGTCGTACAGTCTAAATAAGGACAAAAATGCCCCAGAAATACTTGAGTTGCATCATCATTATTTTCAGGTTACGAAGGACATCACTGCTCATGCTAATTACCCAGATCTTCCTCAATCTATTTTTAACTAATCAGATATTAAAACAGATCACTCCTTGTGCACCAGAGATTTTGTTTCCCTGGAAAGACTCAGCTTTGGATGACACCGCAGGCTTCATGCCAAACTAAGAATCAAACAAAAGTAAAATGGATGAATCAAATCAAATATATAAATATATTCTGGGGCTGAATATCCTCCCCAGTCTGGTCCTGTGTGTGCGTGTGTTGGCTTGTGCCAGACACCAAACGGGTTCTCCATTATACATTTCATGCACATCATCACCATTCTGAATAGACATCCTTCCCTTTTCAATCGAAGTGTTTTTTTCTCAAGAATTTCTGCAGAAAACTATAAATGCTGACTCAATCATGCTTTTGTTTCGTTTTTTCTTTTCTACCGCTGTCTCTTTTTGTCTCAGCTCGAGCTGAAGCCACAGGGCCGCCTGCGGATGGAGGCCAGGTATTATCTGGAGAAAAGTGGTGAGTGGTTCAGTTCTATATGTAACTCAATCAGCTGCCCCTCCATCAGTTATAACAGCTACAATGTACAAAAAAACATGAGAATTTAAATCAACTATCCAAACTAAATCTGTCAACTGAGAGTGAAAAAAAGAGACAATTATCTTCATGATGTGACGTTACACAGATAAACATTTGACTAAAAAGGAGACGTTTTCTCCACTACCATTAAGGCTTTAATGAGCCTTAATCGTCCAAGCCGAATTACATTTTCTCAAACTAAAAATAACTTAAAGTTGATGTGTGAGCGCTTTTTGTTGGATCCTTTTCACAGCTGCTTTCATGGCATTTACACCAATGCCATGGCCTGAGAAGTCACGGACAACTAAAGGGAAGAAGCCATCTCATGTTCCTATATATAGACCCAGTTAATAGGAAATCACTGCTCAGAACAACAGGTGGCATAGTGACGGCTCCACTGTGACAATTTGATCTGTGCAACTTCCCCCAGAACTACAAACACACAAGTCGTCTGAGTGGTCTCACTGACCAGAAATCTAATAAATTCCACATTTTTACGTGAAATTGCCAAATATTCACCCTCTGCAGGGTCGATTCATGCAGTACACAGTATTTCTAAACAGACATTTTGCTTTTTAAAGGGTAGTCGACATTTTGGGCTTATTCACCTCCAGTACTGATGCTAAGCTAGGCTAACCCCATCCTAACTCCAGCTCTGCACTTAATGGAAAGACATGAATATTATCAATCATTGTGTAACCTAAAATGTTAAGGTGTTATATAGTATGTACATGTTATAAAGTTAATAAATAAGGTGAATGGTTGATCTGACGTCTAGTAACAAAGAAAACTAATTCAAGAGTCACAGATTCAGCCACATTGACTTAAAAATGACAGAATCTACAAACAAAAGCCAAAAAGAACCCGAAAGTGCTTTAGCGGTTTACACATAGAAGGGAATCTGACTCTAGTTTCTAGTGGCTCCTAGTACACGTCCTTGCAGTTCCAAGGAAGGGACATAGACATACAACCGAAACAAGGAAACAAATCTGAACAAAGACAACAAACATAAACATATAACTACTATGTACATAAGGCTGTTATAAACTACCACCTGTGGTAATCCCTTCAAACTAAAATCAATAAAGCAAGTAGATGATTCACATTTTCATCATTTTACAATATGCTGGGCAAAGTTTTTGTAGCAACAGCAAAGACTGACTCATCCATACGAAACGGTATAAGCTCTTTGGTCAAAATGAAAGTGTCGGTAAGGAACACTTCTCGATTCACAAAAGGTGAGAGCATTTAGGTGTGAAATCTTCCTGGCAGTGAGGGGACACTCTCACCAGACAAAGCTGAGCTCAATATGTCTTTTCTATCATCCGTTTTCTGTTTTTTTGAGTACAGGCTGTGTGATGTGTTTCAGACGCTGCAGGTCACACAGAGGGAGAGCCAGAGCCCGAACAAGAGAGAGAGGGCCTGTTCGCGCTCCATCAGCGCCGAGGAGCCATCAAACAGGCTAAAGTTCACGTCGTCAAATGTCACGAGTTCAGCGCCACGTTCTTCCCTCAGCCGACCTTCTGCTCCGTCTGCAAGGAGTTTGTCTGGTGCGCAACAAACTGAGATAGTGCAGATGGCCAAACGGTCATGTTCCTCATTATCAAATTAGTCATTTCACTTGTTTTTATCCACCACAGGGGTCTCAACAAGCAGGGTTACCAGTGCAGACGTGAGTGTCAGACTGTTTTCCACTGACGTTCTGGTTGGCAACGTTTGAATCACGACCTCTTCCCCCTTTCTCTCGTTTTAACTCTGTCGTCTTTGTGTCTCTTAGAGTGCAATGCAGCTATTCACAAAAAATGCATAGACAAAGTAATCGCCAAATGCACCGGCTCGGCTATTAATAGCAAAGAAACAATGGTAAGTGTCTCCCTCACACTGATGTTTAGTCTCTACAGACACTCATTGTTTCACATAAATGTTCTGTGACAGTGTGTCACTTCTTACATCTGGAGACCGCTGATGCAGCATGTGTTAGAGATTTGTAAACTTGTGGTTATAAATGCTTACTAATCCAACAGTCATCTCATAGAGAGTCATCTCATATCATTACACCAGACATTCTTGTCTCATTTGCTGCTTTTATCTTCTTGCTCTTGTTTCACTTCCTTGCCAGCCACATGCTTGCTGACTTCACATGCACGAAACCAAAAGAGAATGCAAACCCACGTGTTGTAGTACACAATTTAAAAGGACAGACCTGCCACCCACTGTCGGGATACAGGAAGTGTTTCTGCTACTGCTCTTGGCTTTATTTGCTTCTCTTCTGAGGTCTGGCAAGCCTGTTTGCAAAGCTTAACCTGTAGTAGGCCCTCGGTGATCAGCTGTATGATGTGATGTGTGTGCTGCAGATTCACAAGGAGCGCTTCAAGATCGACATGCCCCACAGGTTTAAAGTCTACAACTACAAAAGCCCCACCTTCTGTGAGCACTGCGGTACTCTGCTGTGGGGCCTGGCCAAGCAGGGGCTCAAATGTGAGGGTGAGAGGCTGGAGTTTTATGGCTTCTGTGGTTTTATGTATGTAACTTGCTGTGTTCAGAAAATGGATTCTTGTCTCGGCTGATAGGAACTTTTGCCCCTTTGCAATGGGTCATTTCACAAATGTGGTTTCTGCAGGGGGCTGTGGAATTTCATTTAGTAAAACAGCTAGCACAATAACAACCACACTGTGCTGTGGAATAAAAACACAGCAACACATTTGTCTAATATAAGTCCAATATAAGCTTTCAAGAGTCAAAGGACTTGTCGCACACTCATACAATAGGTTAAAGTTAAATGCTGATAGTCATACTCTTAAGGCTGTGCTAAAAAGGACAATGAAGAGCAATAATTAAGAATAAATAAGAATTAGAAAACAAATAGAGAAAGATGTAAAAGATAACAAGTTATAAATGAGATATAATTGAGTGTATATTGGCCCAGTGATAGTATGTCCTTCTCGGTTCAGATAAGGAAATTCCACGTTAAAAGAAAAACCCTTTAAGATGGAAAAAGGGAAGAAACCACAGGAGAAAATGTGCTAGATAAGGGAGAGACTATACAGAGGCCAAGGAACACCAAATCCTACTATTCATCCAAGAAATCCAGAATTACCGAAACACATGGTTTAGTCAATAATTTAGTCAACAGCATGACATGATAGACTTCCAACAGCTGGCAGAATATATTTACAACATTTACAACATTTCCCATCAGGAAGACGCAGTAAATATTCAGCATGTTTTGGATGCTCAACCAGAAACACGCTGCAGCTGTAACAGCAGCTGAAAGATGCAGCGGTCCATCTGAAGTCAATCAAATTTCCAAATGAGTCCAACACACTGATGCAGTCAATGTGTGTGAGGCCTTTAGATCTGGGCACAGAACCCAATGGCACCACGAGGGGAAAATCTCTCAAACAGAATTTGTAAGACAAAATGTCACTTCCTCTGTACACAAATGAAGCAATGCATTGGCCCCACTCCGAGAATAGTGTTCTTTATCTTGCATAAACATAGCTTAACGCCCCCTTTTCAAAGTATTGTTGCGTCATATGTTGTGTGTGGAAATATGTGC
Organism: Pempheris klunzingeri; assembly: GCF_042242105.1. Classification (NCBI taxonomy): domain Eukaryota; kingdom Metazoa; phylum Chordata; class Actinopteri; order Acropomatiformes; family Pempheridae; genus Pempheris; species Pempheris klunzingeri. The sequence continues at coordinate 14,975,699 of NC_092033.1, forward strand.
AGGTACGGTCAGTGAGCATAACAGATAAAAATGTGTTTTTATTAGATGGTAAACTGTGGTCATGCTGTGTTTTCTCTGTGCAGAATGTAGCATGAACGTCCATCATAAATGCCAGAAGAAAGTAGCCAACCTTTGTGGGGTAAACCAAAAACTGATGGCCGAGGCGCTGGCCATGATCGAGAGCAAACAGCAGGTCAGACAAACAAATCTGTGCTTTCAAAACGTCTAAATGTTCGCATACAAAAGTGCTCTTACTTATAATGTGGTGGAGTAAATGTGCCCCGAAGCAGTTTAGACACTCACACAATAAATGAGTGACATTTCCAAAACTAATCATGTTAAATAATCATCATCTTAAAAACCTCAGTGTGATTTTGGTCCCACCTTTTGCCTTCAGGCCAGAAGCACCAGAGACAGCGACATCATTGGTCGAGAAGGTCCAGTAGGTGTTGGCCAGCCGGGAATGATCCGAGCTCCGTCGGGGTTAGTAACAGGTGTACCAGCCACACCTGCAAACAAAGGTACACAACATCTAAAATCAGCTTTCTCATCAAGCCAAGACATTTCTTCTTGATAGTTTTTTCTGTTCCATTCCTGCTTCCTGACCTTCCGTCTTCCTGCAGAGTTGCAGGGTGTTTCGTGGGACGGGCCGGCTGACGTCAGCAGGTTGGTCACTGAAGCGCTGACAGAAGAGGAGCCTCTGTACGCCGTCCCCAGGAAGGAGCACCAACCCAAATTCACCGTCGATGACTTCGTCCTGCACAAGATGCTTGGGAAAGGCAGCTTCGGCAAGGTACTGGAGACTATCTGATCGAAAGACGAAAGGGTTTCCATCAGAGCGGACAGCACACGGTGAACATAATGTTAACGGTCATTACAACAAAAAGAAGAGTGAGGGGAAAGGTTCGGCATCTTGGTCATGTTAAATGGCTTCCTTATTCTTGCTGTGTTCACCACTGACAGTTTTATGTGAAGCATAAAAGTTTTACAGTATTGATTTTCTGCATCAGTTTTAGTAATTTTAGATGGAAGGAGTTAGGTAGATATGAGAGTTATTCACAGAAGTACAGAGCAAAGGTGTAGGATGTCGCAATAATGTTCCTGCAGGAATATATAGAGGTGTTCTTTATGGAGTGTTTTACAGCTGTAAGACTATTTCTGATATGTGTTAGATGGAACATCTTCAGGGGGAAGACTTCATCAGTGGTATTCTAGTCATTCATCAACATGAAGCTTTCATGCAGCACATTGTGTGTCTTGCGGTCACATTTATTTGTGCAGCCAGTTTCTACAGAAAAACCACAGGCTTCTCGTTGCTTTGATGACAGCACTAGCACATTTTTGGCCGGGGGCATTAGAGCAAAAGGAACTATTTAACTGTGCGGCCGCAGCACTTTTTACATGTTCTTGCTGTGTTTCCAGGTGTTCTTAGCCGAGCTGAAAAAAAGCGGACAGTTTTTTGCAGTGAAGGCTCTGAAAAAGGACGTGGTGCTGATGGACGACGACATCGAGTGCACCATGGTGGAGAGGAGGGTCCTCTCTTTAGCGTGGGAAAATCCTTTCCTCACACACCTCTACTGCACCTTCCAGACTAAGGTATTTACTTTTTTTTTATATATACTTGATGCTTGAAGCTCAGAACTCATCTGTAGACCTTCACTCTAACCCTCCTCAGCAAACTCCGCACCCCCCTGACCTCTGTGCATTTTTGTGTCCAGGAGAACCTGTTCTTTGTAATGGAGTATCTCAATGGAGGGGATCTCATGTTCCACATCCAGAACTGCCATAAGTTTGACTTGCACAGAGCCACGTATGTTAAGACACACAACTGTAACCTTGTACAATTTGGGAGGGATGCATGTTCATACTGTGAATCTTTGTTGACATGTTGTGAATAACCATTTGCTTTAACCTTGCTGCATTATAAACTTCTGTAATTTAGTGTAGGGGTGCGAATGAAACAAGCAGGAGGAAAGTCAATAGTAACACACCCACATGTTTGTTTTTTTTTTGTCTCCCTGCAGCTTCTATGCTGCTGAGATCATCTGTGGGCTCCAGTTCCTGCACTCTAAAGGAGTCATTTATAGGTAGAGCCTAAGTATAAGCCAGAAACAGAACTGAAACTGATCACTGCTTTCTGTATTTGCTCACTGATATATCTTGTGCTCCTGTTGCTCTCCAGGGATCTCAAGCTGGATAATGTGCTGTTGGACTCTGACGGTCATATAAAGATAGCAGACTTTGGCATGTGTAAGGAGAACATGCGGGACGACTCTCGGACGTCCACCTTCTGTGGGACGCCAGACTACATTGCTCCTGAGGTGACCACACACACACACACACACACACACACACACACACACACACACCACGTTAGAATGGAATTAAACCAATTAAACAACACAGAGTAGAAAGATGCATGATGCAAGCTGTACTTCTGGCAACACCCTAATTAGTGATGTCACAGTGGCTGTTTTACTTTGACAGGTGGTAGGAAACACCCACTGTATCACACACAAAACCTTTTACTGTTGGAGGCATATGATACCGCAAATATCTGTGGCCAGCTGCATAAAAAAACACTTTCCAGAGTGATCCCTTTCTTTATAGTTAGATGATGCTGCTGCAGTGTCACCTATTGGCCAAATGTGTCAAGGTCACTCAGAGACCATATTCACTGATGTCCACTAAATGTGGCTGCTATAGCACAAAGCGTTTAAGAGGTATGCCATTTTTACATACAGCCCTGTACACCATTTGAACTTTGAGGGCCACTGATAGCAAAACTGTACAGAATATCAAAATAGTATAAAATTCATTACAGTCAATGACCATGTCAATCAATGGAATAGACTTAGAGATATCTCTATTTGGTGCAAAGGATTGAACGACCATCCCGCTCAAACTGCAGCCTCTAAATCCAACCACTTCGCATGTTTAACACACTAAAATCTAAAGTTGGCACAGCTACGTTTTATACAACTCGATCGAGAAAACAGCAAAGGGTAACAGACTGCTTGTTATTTAAAAGCTACACTGAGAGCAGAGCTGGGGAGTGGACTGCTTCAATTGTTTCTGTGTTGTCGTGGGTCAGATCCTGCTGGGTCAGAAGTACAACAGCTCAGTGGACTGGTGGTCGTTTGGGGTGCTGCTATACGAGATGCTGATCGGTCAGTCTCCGTTCCACGGCCGCGATGAAGAGGAGCTGTTTCAATCCATTCGAACAGACAACCCCGTTTATCCCCGCTGGCTCACCAAAGACGCCAGGGACATTCTGGTCAAGGTGAGGCACTGTGTGTGTGTGTGTTTCAGTGGTTGTGTTTGGGGTTGTTAGGGGAACTTAACTAACTCATCTCTGGGATAATCTGGGACTTTGTAAAGCACTATGAGACACTGTGTTGTGATATTGGGCTATACAAATAAAATTGAATTGAACTGAATTGAATAATCTAAGAACTGGTTATTTACATGCAGTTCTTTTGCAGGCAAACATTTGTAGCAAGTGTCAATCGCTGTCACGTGTCCTGAACAACAAAATGTGAGGCTCGTGCTGACATCAACCACACAAATGTTTAAATCAATGAACAACTCTGAATCTGAGAAAAAAAGCCACGGCTCAAAAGTGCTGGTTGACATTTGAGACTACAAACTAAAGCCACAGTGGAAAGAATAAAGGACCGCCTTTCTACAGTTGCAGGACAGGCTAAACTGTTTGTCTGTTCCTTTCTGGGAAATTCAGTCAGAGACACACTAATGGAGGTTTATCCTTCGACGATGTAAAACCAAATAAAATTACAGCTTTCAGAAGATGAGTGAAAAGATTATGCCTGCGTGCGTATTTCCAATCGCACCGTAAACAGTTGGTAAGCCCTGGTGTGTCTGTGCTGCAGTTGTTTGTGAGGGAGCCGGAGGAGCGCCTGGGAGTCAAAGGAGATATCAGACAGCACAGTTTCTTCAGCGGCACCGACTGGAACGCCCTGGAACAGCGACAGGTGGTGCCGCCCTTCAGGCCAACTTTAGTAAGTACAGTCGCGGTTGGTGCAGCGCAGGGTGTCACTCACAGTCAAATACACTCAGTGTGACTCATTCTGAGCTAATGAAAACACAACTATTCTTAGTTTCAGGTGATGATACACTTATGAGTATGGTATTTCATTTCTGCCAACAGACACACACTGCCCTTTACATGGCAAATTCATTGTCACTTTTACAATGACATTTGCTTTTTTGAAACTTTTATTATAAATTCAGGACACAGACAAGCAATTCTGATTACCAATTTGAATCATTTTTGAGTAGAAATGACAAAAGACTTGTCTTGTATGATGGACAAGCTCTGATTTCTGATTTATACACCAGTGATTGGCAGATTAATCAATATGTGTCACATAATCTGATGACTAAAGTTGACCAAAGCCGTTTTACTTGACTAATTCTGACAGTGAGCCGTCCTTCTCATCAAATGATGAATATGTTAAGCTCAACTCATGGTATTACCACACACACTTTACCAGGGTTCCCACTATAAGTCAAATCTAAAATCACTGACGTTTCTATGAGCTTCCTTGACTAAAAAGTTGAATTTCCATTACCCATAACATAACACACAAAATAATTTAAAACACACTTTAGATTAGGGATCTCTTAGTGTCCTCAAGGTTTCATGTAACCAGAACAGGCATGAAACCAGAAACAAGAGGATTCTAATTTGTTGAATTCCTGAACTTTCCCCTGTCTGGAGTAGACTTTTAATTCTATGACTGACTGCCATGACCCGAGGGCCCCCTGTCCTATTCATGATTTGAGGAACAATTGATACACAATTCACAGCACGCTGGAAGACTGTTGAATCAGTAGCGTATTGTACGCGTCATTGTGTCTAATGAAATACTTTCCCTTCCACCCTCACAGACGTCCCCCAGCGACTGCAGTAACTTCGACAAAGAGTTCATCAATGAGAAGCCCCGGCTGTCATGCGCCGACCGGACGCTCATCAACAGCGTTGACCAGACGATGTTCAGAAACTTCTCCTTTGTTAACCCGGGGATGACTCACCTCACAGCACACTGACCGCCCAGCCAGCAACCTACTACCTACAAACAAGCCGCTCAGTCGCCAACAGCACTTACTGTAACTGAAACAAACTGCAAAGACTTTAAACCGTGAATGTCACAAAAGTCAACTGTATCCATACATATGATGATAACCACTAAGGGGGTGTGAGGCACATACAATCGCAAATAGGATCACAGGATCTTTGTCACATGACTTGTTTGTCTCTCTCCGTTTTACAACTTTAGGCTTGAGACAAAGAGGCGCAGAAGATGTACCAAGACACTTCACATAAAACATGAACATCCCAGGACAAACATCTCAGAGCATATAAATAATCACCCATAGAATTCCCTCTTAAATTATTCAACCTCCTTCAAGGACAACTCCAGTATTTTTAAACTGGGGCCACATTTTTACATATTTTGGGTTCGAACTGACTGACGGGTACAAAAGGTTGTGGAATTGTTCCAGTAGATTGCCTCAGCCAGCAGCCGCGAACAGACTACACTGGTTGTCATTTAATCTTACGGGGCAACTACGCAGGTCAAACTGACAACTGCAACTGACAGGCTGTAATTTTTACCTTGTGGAACATGGGAGTTAGTAGTCTAGCTGCTGTTGACTTCCGTGTTTTATCACATTAGTTTGGCTCCAGACTAAGTCTTTCAAACACCAAAGGGGCAAAACAATAAAAACGAACTGACTGAAGCAGCTGAAGAACAGTTCTGCAAGATTAAATTGCTGTTTTTGTCAATGAAGTCTGGTGGCTTTGAACTGAGCGATAAAACTGCTGTTTCTCGTGGAACAAAAAGGACTGAACCATTTCCAAAAATGTATCTACCTACTAATCCATTATCTAGATCAGGGTCGTCAGGGTCGCGGGGGAGCTGGAGCCAATCTCAGCCGACTTCGGGCGAGAGGCGGGGTACACCCTGGACTGGTCACCAGCCAATCACAGGGCTACACACACACACAGACAGAGACAGACAACCACTCACACACATACACCTACTACCTACTAATCATTTAGAGCCAATCATTTAGCCAAGGAATGTAAAAATAGGGCCCAGGTTTTTAACGTTACCGCCATCATCCCTTAACTTTGTGCTTATCAGGGTGCGTTTATCAATGGGAATGTGTACTTATGTACTCCTCATAATAATTTATGACGTTCACTTCAAGTAAAACAAACTGAACTTTGGTTACACCACTATAGTATTCACAGTCCTGTTATCGTTTTATTTCCTGTTCTATTTCATAGCTTAATGAGGCTTTTACCTCCGCATTTGTTGTAAAAATACATTTTAACAAACCTTTGTTGTGTAAATGAATGTGATCTAATTGTGTCGATATACTGCACCGTCAGTTGGATGTAGATCTGTAAATGTGAGTTCACTCAGAGGGTTTTTGTTTACGTGATTTCTCATGGTACCTCGAGAGCTTTATTGATGCTGTAATTTGGATCAGATACTTGGATCTCTACATACGGTAGTTTTTATTGTTCTCTTCATTGTGAATCCTGTACAATAAAATATGTGGGTTTTTTTTTTTTTTTTAGACCATTGTCTGTTTTGTTTCTGGCAAAAACTGAACACCAGATTTACTGAGAGAGCAGAGGTGGAGACAGAAAGAAGAACAATCTGGCCTTTACAATATATTTTCCAACGTTAAGAAATTCATACAAATTATACAATGTAATCTAATACAAACAACCTGGAAATGTAATTAAAAATAGTTATAGACAAACTAGCCAGGTGGGCATGTGCGTTTCTGGCAAAGTTAATGATTTAAGAACCTGACAAATCAACTTACTTTGTCACGTTAATGCAAAATCCTATAATCCAATTATGCCAGTTCTGTTTAGTGATTTACAACTTTGGAGAAATAGAGTAAAATCATTACCAGTTAACAATTCCCTATCATATACTCGTATTTATCATGAATCCGCTCAGCCCCACTAAATGTGTTGAGTTTATGGCAGCACTGTTAAAATTAATTAGATTATATTGATTACATAACTGATTAATGGGCTGACCTGGACTGAGGAGGAGAATGTGACACAGTTTCCAGTGAATCTGAATCATTCACAACTTAAACCATGGCATATTTAGTTGTTAAAGGAGCACTGTGTAGGATTTAGGAGAATCTACTGGCAGAAACAGAAACTCATGCGTAGAATCTGCTAAAACTAAAAATCATTGTGTTTTCATTATGTTAGAATGAGCCCTTTATAACTGCATGGGGAGCAGGTCCTCTTCCACAGAGTCTGTCCCATGTTTCTACAGTAGTAAAGTGGTGGCTTGAATTTGGTGGCACATATTTGCAGGACGAAGAGGAAATAAGAGGAATACCATTTTTGTGTCATGACAAACAAAGGATCATACTTATTATCTACACACTGTGCCTTTTAATAACTTTGTAGAGCTGTTAAACTGACTTCAACTTCTTTGGATGAAAATAGGATTTAAACACCGTCAGACACAAGTTTCTTTTGGGGAAATGTTAAGTGCCTGTGAATTAAGTGCCAGCACCACCAAAATGAGACAAAACACAAAGCTCGTAGAACATATGTGCAACAGAGGGACCTCATAACCAGTAAGAAAATACTTATTCAATACTACTACACATGCAGAAAGTCAGGCAATAGAGCCACTTCTTTTTCTTCAAAGCATTTCTTTATTTGGAGTGCAGCAGTGCCCTCAGCTGACATCAGACCTCTTCCAAGTAAGCAAGGATACTTTGGTGATAAGCATGTGGTGTCACTTTCCCTTTAACATATCTAACTACATGTGGTGAACAACAGTGACCATGTTAGTGTCAATTAATTACAGCATTCTTATGATTTAGTCAATAACAGGATGAGAATATTGCATAAAAATAACTAAATGAAGTCTGAGCACAAACAAAAAAATAAAAACAGGCAGTATTTCACTATGGCAGTCAGATGAAGCGGTGTAAATGAAACACAATTTTCACGACAAAATTAACTCAGCCATGCAAAGAAACATTAATGAATTGAAATACTGACATTTGGCCACCGACAGTGGCAGCAAACCATTTTTATGAGGTTGTAAAAGAAGTTCAAATAAACTGCAGAGATATTTGAAGGCATGTGGAGGGGGAGAACACACTTGTGATGACAGGCTGGTGCAGAGAGTTAACAATTGGCAGAGAAACCATCCACGTGTGCCCAGAGGATCAATGCACTGGGTCCCTCATGCTAACATACATGATCATGGAGAGCAGCAGCAAGACAGGTGCCAAAACCAGCATTTTGCGTCTGTAATGAGTAGTAGCTCTCTCTGTGAGCTTATTAGCACACCTAATTTCCATTGACGCCAAGCCAAAATGCCAATATTAAAATGTGTATCTACTGAGTCGTTTTAAAATCAGCTTCTCTGTAAAGTTAGTTCTGTTTGGGACAAGTTTATCCTAATCAGGGCTACAAGTTCTGTTGCTTCTCAAACATCACATTTCACTTGCTAACATGATAAGTCTCCTTTTGCCTATTTAGAAACTATCAGTACAGCGTTAATTCTGCCCGTTTTGGCCTGTCTAGTAATGTTGTATTTGATACACTTGGAGCCACACAATGCTAGCTTTAAGCTAGCAGCTAGCTTAAATCGCACACGTTTGAAAAATCCGGCAGGTCAAGTGACAGACTTACCGCCGTTTTGAAGACATTTCCACCTTCCTAAAACACTTTTGTGGACAAAAGGAAAGAGAAATATGCCGCCCAGTGTGCATTACAAGCTTTAACACCAGTTTCACAAGATGCTTCCGTTTAAGGTTTTTAAAAATGGCGGCCGGAAGTGACGGTAGTGCCTCGGCGGCACTGCTATGTGAAAATATATAATGTTTAATAAGATATTAATGATAAAATTGTGATGGATCCAATTGGATTCTAAATTGATCTTAAATAAAAATTAATTAATAGGTTTTTAAAGCAAAGTGACCACTTTTGCTCCAAATATAAATTTAGCACCTTGGAAAATAGGTTAAAAATGGTCTTTATGCAGCTAACTGAATCTGGGAATGCAATCAAAACAGCAATAAATGTAGTTAACAGTCTATGTTGTGTGGTTTGTATCTGTCCTTTAAAAAAAACTGATGCCTTAGTTGAATTCTGTGAATTGAATAAAGTCATCAATGCAAGTCTCAAATGTAAAAAATCAGGAAGCAGGATGTTGTGCAGCAGCTCTGCATGTTTTTCCATTAAGGTTTTTCTCACAGGGATGTTTCCTTACCTGACTGAACTGCATTCAAAGCCCAGTGAGAAGCAGCTGCTTTGTGGTAAGTTTCTAAGTGAATATGTTTTCTAAACTGAATTTACTGGGAATCAACATTGAAGTCTCTTAAGTGCTGTGCAGGTTTATTTTATGTGAACACAGCTACCAATGTGATTTGATGTAGTATTTTACCTGCCTTTATAGGTAGATCTGCCACATTTCATTTCCACAGTTCTCAAGCTCAAAACAAAACTTGGCTCGGTCTCTGAATAGTATTCCCATTCACGCTTACTTCATTATTGACCAAGATATTACATTCCTCCTGTTCAGCCGTCAAGTTACAGACAGTGAGTACACATACAGAATGATTTCACCGTTAGACAACACAGAAAGTGCTTCAGGACATAAAAAGTTAAGACTGGGAGGTTCTTGGGGCACACACACAAGTTTTTATGATTCTTCTTTTACATCAATTCTTAGGTATCTCTTGTTTCTTGGGTTATTTTTTTAAATACTTGGCATAAAAACAACTGGATGGCTATTGTGTAATCTCAAAGGAAAAAAAAACTGTAGTTCATTTTATTGCCACATATGGTCCATATGAGTCCAGAGGAAGGTTTTTGTCCAGACCAGAGTCTCTTCGCATTTCAGTCCAGGGAGAATCCTTCTCTCAAAGTTCACAAACCACCACTGAAGAGTCACAGATGTACAGCATTAATGCAATGTCACTTTTTAAAGAGTAAAATGTCGTTCACATCTGATGTGTCAGGACGTGCATAGGCCACGATAAAGGGCATGATTGTGTAATAGACCTATAGTCCTGTGTGAGCTATACCTTAGCTGTACAGTACAAATGCGGTTGAATCACTTAACAAAACATGAGGAAATTTCCTTCACACTTAATGACAACTAGTTCTTAAATGTTTGTGACGGTTTGCTAATTTCAGGATGGCCCCTTCATCAGGTGAACCAAAATCTTCACATTTCAACATCAATCAAGCATTTACAGCACATCTGAACTTTCAACTACTTTCAATCTACTTTAAATAAGATATGGGTTATTTTCTTGATATGAAGGAGGCAACATGGTGTACTTCATGTATCATGTAATAACTATGTGTTTTTTAGGATCAGTTCGGGACTGCAGAGGTTTTCATCGTCTCCCGGTGGTGCCGGCACCACTACTGCGGTTGAGGTTGCGGCTGAGCTGAGGGAAGTGAACTGTGGGTGTTCTAGATGTGGGGCCGTAGAGACCGAGATTCCTGGCCGCTGCCGATTTTCTAGGCTGCTTCACAGAAGGGAACGGGGAAAAGACCTGCTGTTTAGGAGCAAAGGCGCCGCTGGACTGGAACGCTGGGGTTGACGGGGAGGAGGATATGTGAGATCTGGATGATGAGGAGATGGAGGATAATGAGGGAGTGGAAGGGGAGGAGGTTTTGTAAAAGGTGGAGGGTGCCTGAAGAGGAAAAGTGGTCAAGCTGTTAGCTGAAGGGGATGATGGGAGGCAGGATGTGGAGCTTGGTGTTGGGGTGGAGGGTGGTGTTGGGGAGGATGAGCAGGATGGACCGAGGGAAGCCGGCGGAGGGATGGGGGACGGACTCAGGGTGGAAGGTGAGGATGAAGAGATGTTGAAGGAGGGAAAGTGTCTGTCAGAGGTGGTGTTTCTTTCTGAACCTAAGGAATCAGAATCTTTGTGTCGGTTTGAGGCTGGCGGAGGAGGGAGAAGAGGGACTTGGGGGACAGGTTTAGACTCTGGCTGTGTGTGTTGTGTGTCTGGGTTTGCGTCGTTGGGGGAGGTCAGATTTGTTGCGTCCTTTAACTCCAGGGAGTCCAGCTGCACCACCACCTCTGCAACTGCTGCTTCTTTTGCCTCATCTGCAACCTGTGGAGCCTCTTCACATGCGGACCCTGTACCAGAGGGATCAGGAGATGGACACACAGAGGGGTCACTACCCTTTTTCTGCTCCTCGTCATCACCCTCCCTTTCTTCAGCCTTTCTCTCCTCTTCACCCTGCATTCCTGCTGATCCTCCTTCTTCCGTCTCCTCCTCATACTCCCTTTCCTCTGAATCTCCAAAGCCCAGCTGTGCTCGAGCTCTGGCTATATTCCTTCGATGTACCCGCACATGAGCACGCCAGGGCGACCCCATGCCTCCTCCAGAGCTCCCTGGAGATCCAGTGCCGTTAGAGGGCAGTGAGCCACAGCGCTGCCTGGCAGGGGAGCCCTGACTCTGGGACAGAGAAGGTGGTCGGGACCCCGGTAGTGTCGTTGTGCTAGTGGAAGCCAGTCTGGTGCCCCCTCCGCATGGTTTCCGACCCAGAAGGAGGTGGTTGATTACTGTGCTGGAAGAGTTGAGCTGGGAGGCCAGGACACGGGTGGCAGGACACTTGTCTTGGATGGAGCGTGTAAGGTAGAGACAATAAAAATAGCAGATGAGTACATTTAACACGTTAAAATAGCAAAGCACAAACAGTGTCTTTGTGTAAAACAATGAGAGTAGAAAAAGAGATATTTGAAACAGTAGTTTCATGAGTCACTTCTTTAAAGAAGGGACTTAACCTGAAGAAACTTTAGACAAACAGAGGGCCTCTTACGTTTATATGCTGAAGTGACAGCTTGAATTTGGTGGCATAAATGCACCAGTTGGGAGATGAGGAATAGGTAGTTGCTGGTGTTGGATTACATGTCTTATTTACCTGGAGCCTACTGTAGTTTCTCCTAAGGTAAGGGGTTTTCAGTTGCAGTTGTAAAGGTGCAGTTATACACTTAACCATTACATTATATGGATGCAAAATTGATCAGATATAACTGATTAAAGGCTTGGTTTTCCCATTAAAGAAAAATTTAAAAATCACCAAGGTCTGCAACTGAGGATTTAATACAAGATAATTGATAATCAGTTAATCTATGAATGAAAAATTACAAGATTGTCAGACTGCTTCTCTTTTGATTGACAAATTAATTCACTGAATCCGCATTACAGTCGCTACAGAAATGAATAACCTCTGGTTGATTCATGCAGCAGCTGAGCGATTTAGAAAAACAGTCAGCTGTTCAGAGCAGCTGTTGCCAAAAGCTCAGAACCTCCATTAGACACCAGAGGGCGTCCGCACTTTTCTGGTTTTACCTCAAGAGGATTTGTGAGACATACAGTGTTTTGGATCACTGCCAAAATGCATGTTAATTTGTCTCGTGTTATATAATATGTGTTTACATATGATATGCAGTATTTTGACATTTTCCAATGTTAGTAAACCATATTAATGAAAGCATGTCTGTAGAAAAGCTGATTACTGAGCTTTACAGTGTTGATATGAGTGATGATTAGTGTGGACAGAGAGGGGTGAGTGTGAGTAAATGTGCGCACAGATGTTTGAATCAAAAAGGAAAAAACACATCAAATCTCAGTGTAATACTGTTATACAAGCGTCACACATCACATGTTAGCATAAGATGGGAGAAGCACCAAGTAAAAGGAAGTAGAAGTTTCTGATAAAAGGTTAGTGAAAACTGAAAAAATGAAATCAAACAATTGAATTATTTGCAGAATCAAGTAGAAGTGGGAACACGTGTCACCACTGAAGATATCCTCAGTGTTTAGTTGAATGAAACATAAACTGTAAAAAATAAAATGATGCTCACCAGAATTAGAGGTGCTAAAAGCGCACCGTGTTTTATCCTTATCATAACTAGAACATGATGATGGCTGAATAACTATGGGGAAGCCTGTGTACGGCAGCTAAGAGCATGACAACACAACTGTGGTTTATGCATCTGATGGGCTTCAGTTCAGTCGTGACATGTGTCTCCAAATTAATATTCACAATATAGCTGCTTTAACTGTGCAAATACCACCTGCACCTAGAACAAAACCAGCACCAGTTGTCCCAGCGGTGGTATCCCCTACACCACACATACTATATTTTGTTGAATAAATAAATAAAAGTATAGCTGCTATTGACAATGATCGGGGTCTGAGCCACTTGCGAGCGTTTGGATGCTTGTTTCTTATTTAATGGATGAGACACAAAACTCTTGATTTTCCTTGTGGGATATAAATCTGCTTTCAGAAACAGGATGAAGACGTGTTTCACATGACTGCATTTTCAGCAGCTTAAACTTTTGAATGTAAACTTGATTATTGAAGTGCTTTTTTCTGCATTACCATTTTAGCAAAGAAGAAGAATAATAATAATAAGAAGAAGAAGAAGGAGAAGGAGAAGGAGAGAGGTCCAAGCACCGATCCCTGATTAAAACAAAGTGCAGCACCCATTTCAAACCAGCGGTTCCCTCGCCACGTTTCCAATGTTCCCTTATGTTCCCTAAAGGCTTTCTCTTCAGCTTATCAAAAGATAGTTAAAATAAGCATGACAGAGTTAGGTTTCCTTCTGCCACATAAAACACACCTGCTTAAAACTCAGCTGTGAATTCTGCACAATGTTCGCTATGCTCTTATATCAAGTGTGAGAAAATCATATTGTATGTATGTAACAGAGGTTATATTCTTAATTCATCCTAAACCCATTGAAAAACTCAATTGGAAATCTGCCTTGGGAACCTCTGGTAAACATAACTTATGAAGTGCCCTAAAATCGCTCAATTAGTTTATTTCAGACATGAATAAATCAATCATTGAAGCCCCAGGACACCCAGTTTGACACCAGTACCGTCAGTGTGGTGGTGGGTACTGCCACTGTTTTTGTTGGGTTGCTCCTGAGGAACCCCTGGACTTGTGGTCACATCAGATCCAGGTCCTGCGAGTCACACATCATCGTCAAACATCCAGCTTTCTGCTGCCTGCGTGTGTTTCCCTCCTTCTGCCCAGGTAGAACCTCAGTGTCTGTCTACGCTTGTTTATAGAAGAGCGAGCTCTGCCTTTCCCGGGTTCTGTGTTTTGATTAAGGCTTGGAATTGAACTGCCACCGTCAGCAAAAGTATGTATGTTTAAAAACATTTTCTGTGGTATCTGTACATAACTATGTTTTTAATATGATTTCAATGTGTATTGCTTGTTTACTTAATGTGGTTGAAAAAGTAAAACAGATGTGGTTGATGTATTGGTGTTTCATTTCCTATGTGGTGAAACGTTATTAAAATGGACAATAAAAAAGGAAATGAGCCTTGGCCCATCTATTCTGCAAGTCGTCCCACTTCGCTGACAGTTTTCTATTGACACTGAAGATATTTCACACTGATATGAGTTATGATTCTGATGATCATTACTCTCCCCCCCCACCTGTGCGTATGTAGAGTTGCATAGCCTGTTGCTGCTGCCGCCTTTTGATGCGTGTATATTGCTTCTTCAGGGCGTAGATGTCGGTGCTCATTCTCTCCATCATCATGCTGTTGATGGCCGCTTGATGCTCCGCTCTGGCACCTCCTCCTCCCCCACCTCCGGCCCCTCCGGCTCCTACCGCTCCCGGGCTCAGCTCTGCGATGTTCCCCTGCTCTGCTCGCTGGTCTGGAGGTAGAAAGGAGACACTGGTCAGGTCTCTTGTCATGTGCTTTATCCCCACGTTAAACTCCTTTTCTGTGTTCCTTATGTTTGTACCCAACAATGTCTGACCTTATTTCTTCTTGTTTGATTTATTTCGTGACTGTCATTTTGGCTTTCAGACACTAAGACTGACAGAAGAAATCAAGTGGCGTAAAGATTAGAGTCATGGGCTTTGGTTCAAAGGGGGAAGGAAACATTCCAGCAAAATACACAAATCAGATAAAATCCACTATGCCTTTTTAAGTCTTTTTAAGCTCCTTACTTAGTTATTTGTGCACCCAGTTTTGCTTTTATCCCCTTTAATCAAGATCAGCAGATCACTCAAGTCACAAACCTAAGTGCCACATGAAAGAGCCTCTTGATGCTATCTGAGGAGGACGACAAAAGAATTTGGAAAGCCAATGTTGTTTTTATTCTATGTTCACAAAGACCAAATGTTTCTTCTAATACATACTGCGCAAGCCTGAAGACAGAAGTCTAAAGTTACATACTTTGGGTCTGAATGAAACCATCCCAGTAAACTCAGTCAGTCCTTTCTGATGGCATCATCAGCACTAAGCAGTGTGTGAAGAAAAGGTAAAAATGCATTTGGCACAACATGATTGACATTTACTTTGTGTATTGAGGTCAGTGTGTTGGAGGTGTTTTTCCAGCAGCTCTTCCTCCTTTCCTGCAGCAGCACACAGTGTAAAATGCTCTGGAGGCCAGCAGCTCGCGGTCTAGTTTGTTTACTGGAATTACACTGTGGTCTTGGAATGATTTATTGCTGTTCGTTTTCTACTTTCTCTTATGGGTGAGCCATGTTTCCCTTTTAAACCAGGTCAAAACAGTTGTACTGAGATCTACTTATGATGTTAAATGAAACACTGATTTCACTAAGGAATTTCTTAATCTCTCTGGAGAGTGACGACTACTGCTTCAGATCTTGACCAGTATTTTTAGCTAAATCCCTCAGGCTGCTTGCCTTTTTTTGAATTTTGGAAGAGCCATTGAAGGAGGAGGAAGTGGGGATTTGTCTGGAGGAAACAGATCAGAGACCGTTTGTAATTGGAGTCAAATTGGGGGCAGAACATGAGGATTTGGGGCAGCAGTTTGTCTTGAGCCACTTGGCTGCTGTGTCTGTACACTCTCCACTGGCTGCTATTGAAATGACTGTGTAGTTAATCATGTGTCTGGCCTGACCTTTGAGATGTTTCTGGTATCTCTGCAGCTCGGGGGCCAGTAGGCCACCCAGGGGACCCAGGCAGCCGAGCGCCGTTACCACAGAGTCTTCGTCGTCCATGTCGGCATCGTCATCACTCTCCCAGCTGCCCAGACCACCACTGGAACATAATATCCATCATCATCACCACCACTGCTACTATTACATGTTCCCATCACCCCAACCTCACATATACACATCTAAACTATTTTATTTTGGATTTTCCATGGTTATAGACATATTTTGCTTTCAGTTTACACTGTTTTGTGCCTTCAAATGACCTGATTTCATTGGTACAAATAACCTCTAGCGTAAAGACACCCTGTTGGTTTAAATAATCACAATGATTGTGACCAGAACCAGCTAAACATCTGGTCAAAAACTATTAGAATTTCTTAGATTTTCTAAG
Source organism: Pempheris klunzingeri (assembly GCF_042242105.1). Classification (NCBI taxonomy): domain Eukaryota; kingdom Metazoa; phylum Chordata; class Actinopteri; order Acropomatiformes; family Pempheridae; genus Pempheris; species Pempheris klunzingeri. The sequence goes on from NC_092033.1 coordinate 14,992,090, forward strand.
TAAAGAACAAACCTTCCATTGGATTTGACTGAGCTAGGGAACGGAGTGATGTTATAGGTGTATTTCTCTCTCAGCTCAGCCAGTTGAGGGAAAGGAAACACTGCTATGGAGTAAACCTCCTGATAGACGAAGAGAGAATAATTAGGCTAATTGTACATGTATCAGTTTAAAATCATCACTAAAGAGGTTAAACGTTGTGCAGGGTTTTGTTAATCCTGTACCTGCATGAGTTCAGTGGGATCAATGAGGTTGTGCTCCAGCATCTCCTGAGTGAGGCAACCCATCGTGCTGTAAAACTCATCTGCTGTCTGACAGTACTCGATCCTCCTGGACAGAGACAGAGGGAGGAAGACAAGCAGCTTTTATAAGAGGGGTAGTTGAAGATGGGAGGGAAAGAAGAGGCAATCAAAAATCAGGAAGTAAAAATTAAAAAAGAAATATACAAATGGGATAGAGGAGGATGGAAACAGATGGATGTTATACAAATGTGTTCCACAGGGCAGAACCACTGGCTGTTTGGGGGAAACCTGAAGGCATTTCCAGTTGTATATTTTAGCATGTACTGTTTTAGTATTAGAGGCAGCTGTAGTACTATTGGGGGCTTTTCACACTGTTCTCAGCCTGAAGCTAACAAAGATTTCAGACTGGCACATTCCAAAGTGGGCTAACCCTGATTTTAGTCTAAGGCTTGCTGGCACTGCTCCAGAGCAGGGATAACCTTGACTCTGTGTCTTCATCCCCTGACTAAACACAGGGCTAAAAGGTGCTGAATGTAAACAATGGAACCAGTGCCGAGGCATATTAGTCATGTATTGCCGATGTATCGACATTGAAGCTCAATGGGAGTTTTATAGTCCTGGGCTTCGGTTAACTCGGGGTTGTATGTGTGAAAAAGTGCACAAGAGTTAAAAATTAAGTCAAATCGTTATTTCTGTAAGTTATGGTCCACTCACTCTCCCAGTCTCTCCCAGATGGCGAGGGCGACTCGGAACAGCACCTCCGAACCCTCGAAGAAAACGGAGTCCCAGATCTTTAGCACGGTGGGCGCCGGCAGGCAGGTGGCGAACATGGTGAGGAACCACTGCATAGTGAACACGTTGGTCAACGGAGGCTCGTAGCTTCCTGAGAGAAAACACACAAGTTAGATGAGATATTAAGTGAGTCATTTGTACATGCATACCTCAAGTTCAGTTCAAGCTCTTTTGCCTGTATGCAAATTACAAACTTGAGCCATATTTTTACATACTTTTATAATGCATACATTTATAATGACTGGTTGGTACAACAAATTTTGGAATTGGTCCAGTAGATGGACTCAGCCAGCAGCCACAAAACAGGCTACAATGGCTGTATGTATGCATGGCTGTAATCCCTGAAGGCAACCGAGCCCTGTTTTTACCTCCGACAAGCTTAAATTGTTATTTAACGTGTCTAACACCATTAAAGAGAGAATATCTACAGCAATTGACCTGTAAGATCCTTTTTGTGTAACCAGAAACAGAAACACCGGAAACAGCCACTAGACTTCACTGACAATTATTTTACCTTGCAAACACCAAAGTCGCACAATAACACAAAGTCAGCAATAGAGGGAAGCGTTAGACCAGCAACTTCTGTGTTCATGGTAAAATGTTAAACAGAAAGGATCCATAATGCTGTCAGACACTTTGAATGACAATCTGAGCCTGTCAGTGGCAAAAACAGGCATTTTTAGTGGATGTACTTTGACACATGCAGCTGCCCAAAGAGATAACACTGCAGCCTGTTTTGTGGCTGCTGGGTAGGTATTTGTACCCACAAGTGATTTCGAACCCAAACTATTTAAAAAAAAATAGGGTCCAGGTTTAAAAATAATGTAATGTAACTGTAAAAGCAGCATTAAGTAGCTTTGCATGCTGTTGGCATTGAATATTAATTCCAAGTAGAATCTTTTGTTAATGAGGACACACAAACACACACATTTGTACCTCCAGCCTCTCTGTTGGCAGCTTTCTGAAGGTGGTGGAGATGCTGGGACAGTCTGGGCAGCTTTAGACGCAGCAGGTCTCTGAACACCGCCATATCCACTAATAGGGGCAGATGTTACAGATTAAAAACGTTTGTTGATTAGAGAATCAACATGACATTAACTTGATGGTATCAATCAGGTTTCAGACCTGTAGGTGCTGTAGATGTTTTACTATGTCATTTTAATTGCTCCTAGATCCCAAGTTGACCTATTTTTCTCCAAGCAACAATAAAAAACTAAGAAAACCTGCAAATAGTCACATTTAAGAAGCTGCAATGAGTGAATTTTGTGGCAGTCTTTCTTAAAACATGACTTCTTGCAATTGTTGCAGATTAAATTTCTGTTGATCAACTAATCAAATCAAGTCATCTTTTCCTTTCTCTAGAGCAGAGGAGCTCTGTACCCTCCTCCGTATCCTCATACAAGATTGTTCTGTACTAAATGTATCTGCAACATCCTTTGCCGAACATGGACAACAAATTCTGTACTTTTAGAACGAACCTGTGATTTATTTTTGTTGTTAATCTCTTTTTTTTCCCCCCAATTGGCCTGTGTGCGTGTCATTTCTGTTTACCTGACAATGCTCGCAGGTTGTTGGCAAAATAGCTCTCAGGCAGGACTTTGTCAATCAGGTAGATCATCACCTGAATACAGAAGAGGACAGTTCAGGCTCAGCTGTGAAGTTTAATCATTATTCAAAGGGCATAAAGCAACATGTAATTCCACTAGGAAATATTCCATGTGTGTGTCTACCTTAAGTGCATCACTCTCATTTCCCTCAGTAACTTCCAGTATGAGTGCAGCCAGCACGTTGAATCCTTGGCAGTAGCCCACAGATTTATTCCAGCGGGCGTAGGCGAGCAGCACCCTCTTCAGCACCACCCTGTCCTGCTCCCCCTCCTGGCCACAGTAAGAACTGCAGCCTGTCCTGTGTAGGTCCTGCACATTAGAAGGATGTACACTATGGATTAATTTATTTGAAGTGTGTGTATTAACTGGATACATGCATTTAGGAGAGACAAAGTGATGAGAGGACAAACAGAGAACTCAACGATTAGACTTTGCCCTTTTGGTGGAGACAAAACAACATTAGTCTGTTGAATCTCTGAGTCACTAAGAGAAAGGAGCTGCAGTGTTTCCATGATGCAGTCATTCCCTTCTCTGACGCACAGTCATAAACAAACACCCTCTGACAGACACTGTGCTCCATCCTTCAGGAGACATACTGTAGTTCATTAGTAGGATATGCCTATATATATATATATATAAATATATATATAAACACACACACACACACACACACACACACACACAGTATATATGAAGATCACTTGTCAACAGCATAGTTGTGATCAGCATAGTTCAACAGGTTCAGGCTGTTATGTGTCTTTAGCTGGAAATAAACCCTCTTATTCTTTGAATAATGGCACACAGTCTGTGTGAGTTCAGTTAAACCAATATTTTAGGATCATACAAGACTATCTAAATGGATTTTGGATGGCTCTTGTCCTCTGCCTCCAAGTCATAATCAGTAAATCATCTCAACTCAAGGTCAATCGCAGGGCTTTTCTGGAGGTTTCAAATCAATCTTACTGTCTTCATTAGTGAATGGAGATTGCTCAGTGGTCCAATCATCATGCTTGCTGATGAAGACTGTGAGGTTCAGACTAAAGCTGGTTAGGGGACCAAGATGAGGAATTTCACTCTCAAAAACCAAACAAACAAGCAAATAAAAATGCTGCCCTCATTTAATTTTTTACATTAGCTAAAGGCTTAACTTATAGGTCATCAAATGGCATTTTTTTCAGACTTCTGATGTTAATTATAGTGTTGTTATATTTTACCTGGTACGGTGTGTAGGACTGAAGAGGATCTATTGGCAGAAATGGAACCTAATATTCATAATTGTGTTTTCAGTAGAGTATAATCGCTTGAAACTAGGAATCACTGTGTTTTTGTTAGCTTAGAATGAGCCCTTTACAGCTGCATAAGGAGTGCGTCCTCTTTCATGGATGTTGCATCGCCATCTTTCTTCACAGTCACGTTTTCATATAAAAGAACTGCAACAATATTGTATGTCCACATTCTACTTGTGAATAATGGGTAACGCGTTCAAAAACACTGGTACAACACATTATACCAATGATTGTTAAATCACTTTAAATGGGCTGCAGTGCTCATACAGTGCTATAGTAAGAATATGTTTTGGTAACTCTGAATAATCTCTTCATTAGATTTCAAAAGGCATTCATGCTGTTTCTGTATCAGCAGTTTTCATAGCATGCAGGTTGAAATAAGCAGAGGCTTCAACAGTGAGCACAGTGCTGTTCACTCAGGACGCAGAGCACACATCTCACCAACAACATAATAATACTGTCTGATTACCTTGACGATCTGGATGCCGAGGGAGTCGTCGTCTGGGTTGCTACGCTCGTTAAAGGCAAAACGCAGCGTCTTCTCCCAGTCAATAGAGATACTGTGGAGGTACTGGTCTGCTAGTGTTAGCCAAACCTGCAGAGAGAAAACAGCAGCAGATACGCAAGGAACCGCATTAAACAACAGATAATATCAACTCAGTGGGGAAATGGTTCAGATATGAGGACAGATTAGGAATCCAGATCGACTTTGTCATTCAGTGCCAGGAGCCCCCTTGTTCACAGAGATTTCATCTTTTTTGCAAGTTCAGGAAAGAGACAGGATTTCATTGTTCGTCTCTTCTGACAAGATGAAAGAAACCCCTTCCATTTCTCTGTTCCCTTTTCCCCAGGAGATGAAGCTATGACGTGAGATAAATACAGCATCGTAGACAAAGTGACTCTGCCTATTGTTCGCTCCTTCCCTCTGAAGACTGTAAAACTCGGCTTGCACGTCGACAATTTTCTTGTACTGTAATAGCACAATTGGGTCAAACCTTTCTTCTACTAAATATCCTCTGGGTTCAGCAGCGACAAGTAAGAGAAATGCATAAGGTTTTATTTATCAAGATGTCTCTTTAAATGGAACATATTTCTGGCTTAAACACAGGAAACACCAGGGGTTGGATTTCATGTATGCATTTACTGAACATGCAACAATTACAAGGCTGCAATGAGGCTGCTGGATTCACTATTTCAAATTAAGCTGCTACTTACATTTTCATTCCCTGTGTAGCTCAGTGAGTATAGCAATTTACTAGGTTGTTACTTTTGGGAAAAAAGATAATTGTCCTAACAATTCCATGTGTTATAATTACATACCCTCTTTCTCCATTCCTTTGGGACTCCAGTGGGGAGCCTTGCCACTGCCTTGAGGGCGTCATACCACTGTGGGGAGGAAAACACACACTGTTTTATTTGCCATTTTAATTAGCCAGCACACTCCCACTGAGGCCATGACCACAGTAACACTAACTGTATGAACACTAATACTATGAGACAAAGAGTGCTGCAGTGCTTAACAAGTCAGCATTCACTCACACACTACAACACATATGTATATACATATGATACACAGTAAATGTTATCCGGCACGTTGCGGCTCTTTGCTGAACGCTCTTATCTTAAACTGAACCAATGGGTTGAGGCATATTTTCAGGGTGCTTACCTGCTGGAATCCATTCTTTCCAAGCGATGGTTCAATGGTAAACTTTAGCCTTGTGTCAACTCCTGCAAACAAACAGACACCTGGTCAGTGTGGACCGGATCTGCGTGACAACCATCAGTCTACTCAACATTATAACATTTCCAAACTTACTGCACAGAACATATCAGACTGACATTTGGGGAAAAACCTCTGTTTTACATTTATTTTTGCTTTACTATATATATGTGTAGAGACTATAAACATAGTATTTACTATGTATATGAGAAATAAAGATGTCCTTTAGGGTAAATGCATTTCTAGCTTTTCCACAAAGAAAAAAAAAAAACCCACGTAAAATATACTGTGAACACACAGTGCAATCATTGTATTACAGCATCATGTCAGCAGGGTCCTGCCAAAGCTTTGTTGATCTGACATATAGCTTCACTGACAATATTGTGATACTGTCACTCAAAAGCTGCTTAAAGGGAACATTAAGGAGGTAATCAGGGTTCAAGAGGCTCAGTCTGTACATAAAATGGCATCAAGCAGCTTTCTGTCGACCGGCTTATGAACAGAACAGAAGGAAATTATGACAATAAGTTAATGATGTGGCAAACCAAAATCAAATAAAAAGTAGCATTTTTTTCAAATCAGAGTCCACCTATAAAAAAATAACACGACACTTTTCAAAAGGAGTTACACTGATTTGCCAGTGCAGCTAGTTAAGGTGGAATTCATGTTAGTAAGCTGCCCTTATTTCTAAGGCACCTTTTCTAAGGTGCTGTAGAAGGTGAGGTAAAAAGCCATGAGATACAACTAGATTTCAATTTCAGACAGAGAATTAAAGCAACATAACGTATATTATTGTATATATACATACACATACAACATTATTGTTTCAAAAGATTTTTTTTTAGAGCTTTGGGACATGTGGCACTGACTTTATACAGACTTCATACTGAGAAGGAGTTTGTTCTACATTGCTAGAAGCTGACACAGAACAAGCGTGACCCTTTTGTCTTAGTTTAAAAGTAATCAAGAGACTCTTAAGCTGAGGGGATGTCCAGAGTCCAGGAGGCTTAGTTTCTCCATAAAATGGCATCAAGCAGCTTTAGTTGAACAAATATTGTGAGCACAGTAATGAAATCATCCTCAAGGCAAAGCAAAATCCAAATCAATCTAAGTTTACAGATGATGAACTGAATTGTGGCAGACTTATCTACAAATATAAAGCTCTGCAAACTGACATTAGGTAACACTTTATGGTATTATCAGAAACCGAAATGAAGGAGATCTGATGCTCTGTGGGTGTTTTTTCACCTGCGCATTTAGCCTCCGAGAGAAATGTATGTAATCTAGAATTACCGCCACGTGGTTGTATGTCTCTGCCAACCAGTCAAACTGCAGTTTACATCCACGTCTGTGCAGACTTTGCTAAAAGGGAAGTTGTCTTTATGTATGATTCCAGTGAATAATGTCCTGTGAGAAACATGCGGCCTTCATTGTAGAGACTATTTCTCATGGAGGACTGACAGAGAGCTTCATGACAAGGTGTGACGACAACCACAATGAGCTTGTGGTGGACTGATTCCTCATCCGAGTCGACAATCTAAGGATAGATATATAGATAAACTTGATTGGCTTGACTTTGTTACACTCTGTTCTTGTTCTGCTGTATGTCTATTAGTGTGTGAGTGAACAACAACAACATTAAGAGAAATATTGAGAGACAGATTCCTCGTCTATGCTCACATGCTTGACCAATTCTGCTGATTCTGACAGAACACGAAGCTGTACCCATGACAGCAAGCAATGCTTCAGATGTCAATGCTGCTGCAAAGAGGATACAAATTCTAAATAAAACGTGGATGCTTCGCACACATCTCTACACATCTCAGCACAGACGATCAATCAGCACAGTTTCAGGGTGGGCACCCAAGACTATTCAGTCTCTGACCAAATGTGGAATATAGTCACAATCTCCCCTTCCTGTTATGGTGTTGAATAATGGCCAGAGAAGTGTTTGCACATGATGTCACAGTGAGGCTGACCTTTGACCCTTTAGATATAAAATGCCACCACCTCATCATTTTATCCTATTAGACATTTATATGAGACTGTATCAGTCTTGAGTTATGGCCAAAACACTGTCTGTCCTGTGAGGTCACAGGGACCTTTGTCCACCAAAATCTAAATCAGTTCATCCTGGAGTCCAACTGGATGCTTGGGCCGAATTTGAAGAAATCCCCTCAAAGCGTTTTTGAGATATCGCGTTAGTGAGAATGGGACAGACAGACAGACGGACGGAAGGACGGATGTACGGACACCGGAAAACCTAGCGCTTGAGACCACGGCTGCCCCCGGGGATCTGGCATATAAACAAGAGATTTAGGGCTGCAGTTTTCCTATTAAATCCCAGATTTTTGAACAGAGTTTGGTGCGCTGAGACGCTTCACGGAAGAGTCGCTGTCCACTTCCGCGTGGTGCTGAATCCGCGCTTCAATCTCCGCCTCTCGTGTAAAACCTCTTTGCACACACACACACACACACACACACACACGCGCGCGCAGATCTCTAGAGGAGATGTGTAAGCGCAGTGGACTAAACCCCCTCGAAGACCAAACGGAAATTAAACTTTGATCTGAAGTTAAAGGGGGTGGTCCTGACATGCTCCGGCCAACAGCTCCGACTGCAGCCATTTCTCCCCCCGCCGCCCCCCAACAGGAGGTTCAGCCTGTCTCTCAAACGGAAGCCGATCGCTCCACAAAAACGAGCCGTATCGTTTTGACTATAAGAAGAGTCCCTCAGATATGATAAAATAGGTGTTTAACCTGCAGGGTCCGCCTCTGTCGTGTTGTCCTGCGCCATGGTGGATGAACGCCGCTTTCCCCTCGGAGCTTTGGGAGAGGATTAACACGGAAAACCCTCCTACTTCCCTGTCACAGATTAGAGCAACACGACTGGCACTAAGCGTGCATGTAGCTCAGGTTGGCGGCATTAGAGGGGTCAGGCTACACTCCATCTCAACACATGACAGTTTCATCTCTCCACAACTGTAATTAGTTGAAATGGGCCCTGCTGAAGGATACAGAGACCACAGGGAGAGATGAGGGAGGGAAGGGTCACCAGATCCTACACTACTAAAAGTAGTAATACTACTGTGTAGAAATACTTTTACTCTTTTAGAAGTACCAAAGTATTAGCATCAAAATCAACTTTAAGTAGCAAAATGAAAAGTACTTATTGTGCAGAATGGCCCATTCCAGAGTATTCTGCATTATTGGATTATAAATGATGAATTCATGTGTTCATGACTTTAATGTTGCAGCTGTTTCATGTGGAGGTGGTTTGAACGACTGTTTGTGAAAAATCATATTGTGCCAATAAAGTTGTATTTTAACCTACAACCATAATAATAATCCAAACATCATCTTTGAACGTATGCTCAGTTGCATGTTTCAGCAATAAACCAAGTTTGCTATGTTTCCTACTTCAGCCATTTGACTAACTAACTAACTAACTGGACCAAAACAAATTAATTAAATTACAAATTAACTAATTCCAGCAGAAGTGCAGAGCAGAAAGCTGGACGTTTGTGCTGCCTACATATCTGGAGTTCATATGAAGTGCGGTTATTTGGTCAGTGTCATACATTATTAGACGGACAAATCCAAACCTGCTACTTAACGTCTCTCATGATTTGATTGAAGGTGACTTACTCAGTCAGGTTTTCTACTCCCTCTGTTGTAAATGAGCTAATCTGACACCTTAAGAGTCTGGATCACTGCTTTGTAACAGCCGATAGGACACAGTCATGAGAATATTTGCAATACAGCAACAGAAGACATTTAGAAGACAATTAGCTGGTATCACAGTCTATATCCATCAGCTAGGCTGAGCTATAATCACTTATATGATGGTGTTATATGGCAGCCATCATTTTAATGATATTGTATCAGAATTTTAACAATCTAATTTGCTTAAATATGACAATCACTTTCTGATATTTGACACAAAGTTGCAGCATTACTGTAAATAAGAGCAGGCCTGTCTGAGCAGCACATGTAAAAGGGAAATGAAACAATAAAGAAAACAGCAGGAGAACAGGATGAACAAAATGTCTCTTCCATAGAATACCTTACATTTACCACAGTGGGAGGCCACTTTGTTGGATCAACAATGCTTTGCAGTGCCTCTCCACATGAGCCTACATAAATGAGTGAGTGGACATGGGTGCTGACGGGTCACCTGGCTCTAAGGTGCAGAGCAGCCGGGGTGCGCTCCTCGATATGCCGTTCCGTTTCTTCAGGACGTTGCTGATGATGTTACCGACCCCTCCTGCTCCTTGATGCCGCTGCTTGACGCCCGCCCTCGGCCTCCTGCCGGCGGCGGGGAGCCGCTCCTGCCTCATCGGGAATCAAACCGGTCGGTCACCTCATCGTTTACTAATCCTGTCAGGTCTTCCTCGGCGATGGGGAATTTATCCGGACGATCAGAGACGCAGCTGTTCCTAAACGTTCTCCTCCAAGACGTTACTAATTAATCGATTACAGCGATTGCAGTGTTTCAGAGCTCTTCCGGTGACAGCTTGTGTTTCCGACTGGAGCCCGAAGAAACGACCGAGCTCCTCTTCATCACTCAGCGGCAAAAACAACGCTCAGGGGACGCGCGTTCAAGCGAATCAAACACCTACATAAAATATGGAAAATGTCAAAAATAGCCGCTCGGTCCGGTTGGAACAGCGGTTTGTGCTGCCTGAGGTCGGTAGTGCTGCTGATGCTGCACACCTCCTCATCCTCCTCCGGGTTGGCGTCACCGGGATGGAGGGATGCGGTAGGATGGGGAGCCACGTGGGGAGGAGATAGAGGAGGATGAGGTAATGGTGAAGGAGAGGGGAGAAAATGAGGAAGAAAGAACAGGGGGAGGATTTCTGTGCCCTTAACTCAGACCAAGGCAAGGAGAGAGGAGAGAAATGTAGCTGACAAGGATGCAAGGAAAGACATTATTTCTGCACCCAGTTGAAAGAAAGACGCAGCCTGACAGGACTGCAAAGTGTGGTGAGACAGAAGGACAAAAAGAATCTAACAAACAGAAATGTAGAGCTTAATGGCTGGATGAGTTTTATCCACCAATATAGACCTCAGCTGCTGTTCTCACTAGGCATCACTTCAATCAGGAAGCAGTCCTAAATATCCAGTGTGTTTAGTACAGCTGAAACTATTGTTAATTTATTTGATTAGATTATTATTTAAGAGAAAACCTCACTGGTTGTAATTTCTCTCGAGTGAGTATTTACCAACAGATAGCTAGTCATTGGGTTTGGGACCTTGATAAAACAAGCTAAATTCAACATTGAAACTTGTCTTATAAACCAAACAATGACTCGAGCCAATAATCAGCAGATTCATCAATGCAGCCTTAACAGCCATGTACAGTTTAATATAACTGTACAAGCGACAAGATGTCCATTATCAGGAATGTATGGACAGTGGAGAGGAAGGGAACTGTCCAACGTTCTTGCAAAAGAAAAAATAAATGAATGACCTTGATTTTTGTTTTTACAGGTTTTGAAATCAAAATCTAAAATATTTATACAAGGCATAACTCCGTTTCCCCGGTGACACCTGAGGGTTTGACTAGTACCTGGAACAATCATTACCATCCCATAAGGTTCTTATGCAATGGAAACACTATTCACTATCCCAGCATATCCAGTGATCCTTAGAGACGACTTGGCAGCAGGAGACATTTCTAGTCCGCTCAGCTCAAAGAACCCTTTGGCTCAGCTATGAGCCAGTAAGCTAATGTTATGCTAGCAAGATTCAAAGTCAATAACAATGTGTACTGTTGACAAACAGTAAATATCATTTGACAGTGTGTTTAACAACAAGATTAACTAGCTATCAGCTCTGTCATTGTCCCCAAATCAATAAAGATTTTACCAACTAATGACAAGTCATGTGTACTGTTGGCCTGAGTTAACAGCCAATGGGATGTGACGTGATGACTAACCAAAGTAAGTTCAGAGGTGCGGTGTACTTCCTCCAGCTTGTGTGTTACATTCTCCATCCTGTGGTGTTCAGAAATGAGGACCTGAAGGAGGACACCCACGGTTGTGTTGCATACACTGTAAACAGAGGCTTTGACTGCATCCCTGTTGCTATGGTTACCCATTTAATAGTAGCAAATTCAGAACAGTGAACAGACAGCTTCAGACGGCAGAACTGAAACAATCTGATGTTCAATCAATCGCATGGCGTCCAGTTAGGAATGGGTGTAAGGGTGGTTCTCCTTATTGTCTTTTGGAACGGAGAACTCAGAACTGGTACTCAAACAGGAACTGTTACCTCAAAGACAAAGCACAGGTACATGCTTTACCAATAAGCTATCCACCAGATAGAAGCATAGCCTGTGTAAAAGAAGGGGACGTAGCTTCCAGCTCTGATAAGTGGGGCCACTGTGGAAGCAAACCTGCATTCTTCACACTGGCCAGCAGGGGGCGACTCTGCTGGTTGCAAAAGGAAGTTTGAATGTATGGAAATGTATGGAAAAAAAAGAAAAGGAGCCTACTCCTCACTTGATTTATTACCTCAGTAAACACTTTTTAATGAGTTTCTGGTCCCAATCGCTAGTTTCAAGTCTTCTTTAACACAGCGTGATGTTCATTTAGTAAAGTATGGTCCCATTTAGAATAAAATAGACGATAAACCAGGGTATGCTCTAGAGCGGGGCTACTGGGACTACCG